>NC_136272.1:18560198-18645198 GCF_964187855.1 Myxine glutinosa | reverse complement strand
TGTTTGTTATCTTAATCGTGTTTTGCTTGGCTCTTAGTTTTTTTCCCTTCTACCCCGAACATAATACTCTGTCTAACGTTCTAAATCCCCACCTCCTCCCCCCCCCCCCACCCCCAAAAACCAAACAAAAAAAAAAAAACCAAAAACATTTATTTTCCTTTCTCCACGTGTACTGCTGACTCATCCTGTATTTTCTGTCCAGGTGTGCTGTTCGCCCCGCCCCCATTAACTCCTTGCCATCCACCGTTTGCCCTTCACGTGACTCGTGGTGGTCCCTCTCGGCTCTCCCCCCGTTGGTATTTTTGTGCACATAAGATTGTTCACGGTTCTGTTTAAATATTATTTAAATATGTATAACCTTTCCCCTTCAGTGTTTTACTCAGTGGTATTTTGCAACACGCTGTTTTTCTTCCTTTTTAAAAGGCTTTTCTCAATTTCCTCTCCAACTCATTCCACCTCAAAAAAAAAAATTCAATATCTTATACGTCTCCCTCACTACATGGTCTAAATTCACATTCATTCCATCCCTCCTCCATCATTCTGAACCAGATTGCTAACTTGAAAATCACAACAAACCCAATTTGTTTTCAATGTTCGTCTTTCATTAATCATCCACTTTCTAAACTCCCCTCTTGCCCCTCCCATCCAAATCCCTCCCCTTGCACCTACACTCCTAAACTCCCCCCTTGCCCCGCCACTCTTAAACTCCCCCCCCTACCCCTCCACTCCTGAACTCCCCCCTTGCCCTTCCACTCCTGAACTCCCCCCTTGCCCTTCCCCTCCTAAACTCCCCCCTCACTCCTCCCCTTCAAAACTCCCCCCCAACCCCTCCCATTCAAATCTCCCCCCATACCATTCCTCTCCAATTCTCCCTCCTCCCCCCTCCTCCTCAAAGCTGCCTCCTCCCCACTTCGTCTCCCTTCTATCTCATACCTCCACCCCCCCCCCCAACCTTCTTCTTTCCTCTGCCCCCCCTCAAACAACCCCTCTCTGTGCCTCATCCCTTCACCTTCAAACCTTTCATCCTCCTCATCCTTCCCTTTCTTGGAACTCTTCTGCAATCGCTGACATACTAACAACTGCTCTCCCTACCTCCCCCTCTCATCCTTCATCTTACCCTACTCCTCCCCTCCCCTGTCCTGTACCCGATGCTCCCCCTTCCTCTTCATTAAGGGTATGGACCTCAAACATCCGGGGCCTTCGCTCAAACCTGACTGATCTCTCCATACAGGTTGCTTCTGACAATCCAGACTTGATCTGCTTAACAGAGACTTTCCTCCTTCAAGATGTCTCTGATTCCTTAATATCTCTTCCTGGTTACTCCCTCCTCCGGTATGATAGACCTGAGCCTCGGCCTGGTGGTGGGGGGGGGCTATCTTTATCAAAAACTCTCTTCCTCACTCTCCTTGCACTGCCCTCTCTCCTCCTCACCCCCAGGAGTACCTCTGGCTACGGCTTCCTCTCCGCTCCCACCTTTTGTTCATATGTGTTCTGTACCGTCCCCCAAACAGTGATGACTCCATCTACATTTCACTGTCTGACAACATGGACAAACTTCTATCCACTCATCCCAACTCTCTCTTCCTCATATGTGGTGACTTCAATTGTCATCATGCCACCTGGTTGGGTGTGGGTTCCTCTCTCACCAGTCATGGCACCTCAGCAAAGGACTTCTGTGACTCACTGGGATTGACACAATCTGTCAATTTCCCGACCCGGATCTCAGCCAATGGAGTATCTTCTCTTCTAGACTTGGTTATGACTAACTTCCCTGCTAATGTCTGCTGCTCTTCTTCTGCTCCAATCGGTTCTTCTGATCATGTGCTTGTCAAAGTGGACATCTCTCTGGCCATTTTCAGAGAGCCTACTCAGGCCGACTGGGACGGTCTTCAAGCAGCCATCAATCGTCTGGATTGGTCTCCCATCTCCACTGCCTCTGACATCAATTCTTCCTGGGAATTCTTCCAAAGCAAACTGATCTCTCTCATGCACAGATTTATCCCATCTCGCCTTCAGTTGTCTTACCCTTCCTCCCGTCCATGGTACACTGAATCTTGTGGTGAGGCAGTTGCCCTGAAACAACTTGCCTTTGCCTCTTGGAAGGCTAATCCAACTGAAGGAAATCTCAGTTCCTTCCACCAAGCTCGGAACAAGTGTGTGTCTACCCTCAGGAGTGCCAGGAAGCACTATCTCTCCTCACTCAAGAATGAACTCTCAAACCTGTCTCCTTCCTCCAAATCCTGGTGGCGTCTGGTCAAATCCGTTTCTGGTGTTTGTTCCCCCTCCATCCCCTCCCTTACCTCAAATGGCCACACAGTTGACATCGCACGTGACAAAGCCGAATGCCTCAACTCTGTGTTTGCCTCAAAATCCTTAGTCCCAAACCCATCTCTCTCTGTTCCCACCTTTCCCAGTCGAACCAAACTGCTCCTGGACTCTGTGACCTTCTCTCCTGACAAGGTGGAGGAGTTTTTGTCAAACCTCGACTCTGATTCTGCAACTGGACCAGATGGCATCAGCCCACGGGTCCTAAAATCCTGCTCTGCCGCTCTATCTCACCCTCTCTCTGTTCTTTTCACCCTATCCTTTGCTCAAGGTCATCTGCCAGCATCCTGGAAATCAGCAAACATTACCGCTTTACACAAAAAAGGTGCAAAAACAGATCCTTGCAACTACAGACCAATCAGCCTGCTCCCAATTATCAGCAAAGTCATGGAATCCATCATTGCTTCGGATATGAAATCTTTCCTCTTCTCCAATGGCTTGATCTCTGATCATCAATTTGGTTTCAGACCAGGTCACTCTACTCTGGACATGCTGCTTCTGCTGTCTCAACAATGGATGGAGGTCCTCAATGCCAAACAGGAAATCAGAGCTGTCTCCCTTGACATATCACGTGCCTTCGATACGGTCTGGCACCCAGCTCTGCTCACCAAACTCTCCTCCTATGGTATCCATGGAAATCTCCATGCATGGCTTGCGGACTTCCTCTCTGGTCGTAGTCAACGTGTGGCCCTGAATGGATTTCTCTCATCTCCCCTTCCCGTTCAGGCTGGAGTTCCCCAAGGCAGTGTGCTGGGCCCTGTGCTTTTTCTGGTCTTTATCAATGATCTCTCAGACTCTCTGGAAAATCCTCTGTATCTCTTTGCTGATGACTCCACTCTCTGCCGCTCCATTCCTCTTCCCTCAGATCGGCAGTCTGCAGCCTCCTCACTCTCTGAAGACCTGGACAAAATCACAGACTGGTCAAACATGTGGAACATGTCTTTCAATCCTGACAAATCTCACACTCTTACTATGTCTCTCCGAAAAGATCGACTGGACAACCCTCCCATCTAGTTTCTCAACAATCCTCTCCAAGAAGTTCTGTCGCTCAAGCTTTTGGGTCTCACCATCTGCCATGATCTTTCTTGGGAAAACCACATTTCCAAGCTGGCCTCCAAAGCCAGTCGCCGACTGGGCATCCTCCGTCGTGCGAAGTCCTTCCTAGGCACACCTGAGCTCCTCACCACATACAAGGCTTTCATCCGCAGCTCAATGGAATACTGTTCTCCCCTATGGGCTGGTGCTCCTGCCTCACACCTGGCTCGGCTTCACGCTGTTGAATCCAAAGCTTTCAGAATCATTGGAATCTCCCGCGATGAAGCTATCTCTGAGGGCCTTTCACTCACTCACCGCAGGCAGGTAGGTGGTCTTTCTGTCTTCTACCGACTCCTCTCCGGCCTTGCTCCCCCAGCTCTCTCTGTGCTCTGTCCCCCAAATATTCCTACAGGTCGCACAAGATCTGCCAGCCACCCTCTGATGGTTAAACTGCCGAAATCTCGGCTCTCTGCTCACCTTCACTCTTTCATTCCTCTTTTCTCCCGCCTCTGGAACAAACTCCCACACTCACTTCAATCACACTCCTCCCTCCAGGTCTTCAAAACAGCTGTTCACCACCATCTCTTATCTTCCCCCATCCAAAACCTTGATCTTTTCTACCCCCACTAATTCACCCCAGATCCACCTTGTTTGAAATTCCAACTTCTTTCCTGGAAGTCTTGGCAGTGTCCATATGTTTTATACCTCTCCCACCCCCCCCCCCTTCCCATGCCTCCCCCCCAAAGCCCTCTCCCTCCCACAGTTCTCTCGATGTCTCCATGTCTCTCGGTCCCTGCTCTCAAATGTTGTGTTTGTGTCCTTCCCCCTCTCTCCCCATCTTGTCTACCGCTCCCGATGTTATTTGTTTTGTGTGTCTGTTTGTCTTTCTGTGTGATTAATGTTCGCTCTTTCACGAGCCTCGATCTTGTATACAAAATATATATATATATATAAAAATATAAAAAAATAAAAAAATAAAAATAAACTCACAACCCCAAATCACCAATTCCCGTGAGCAGCAATTACTATCTCCCAAAAATAAAGCACCAAACTTCGAACAACCCACAGAGATTTCCAACATTAATCGACTCTGGACAAAGCGTCAGCCACGACATTGTCCCTGCCCTTTACATGTTCAATTTCCAAGTTGAACCCCCTGCAAAGCCAAACTCCATCTCATCAACCTCTGGTTGTTAATTTTTTGACTGAAGGTTAAGGGGTTGATCAAAAATCCAAAGCCAAGCAAATCGATAGCACTTTTTTCCGGGAGGCCGAGCTGAGGGCCAGGTTCCATGGTGGTTGGGTGGTGAGGCCTGGACATATTCACTACATGGACGCCTTTAGGAACGTGGAGTTCACGGTTAGTCCGTGTCGGAAAGTTCACTACATGGACGCCTTTAGGAACGTGGAGTTCACGGTTAATCCATGTAGGAAAGTTCACTACATGGACGCCTTTAGGAACGTGGCGTTCACGGTTAATCCATGTAGGAATCTTGGCTTGGCTGCTCCGCAGCATTCAGTGCTTCAACTCTTTCTAACTTTCCTAACAATCATGGTTGGACGACTTGTCACTGTAGTCACATGAATAGCGGTCTCCTTCTCGGCCACTGCTCTGATAATCCTTCCTTCGGGAGCTGCCATAACTCTGGAAGCCTCCAAAATAATATCGATTGCGGCCACCACCACTACTGCACCGTGGTCCTCCTCTGTAGCCCCCTCGACACCTAGGAAATGCCTTCCCTACTGTTATGGTCCGACCATCCAACTCCTTGCTATTCAGATCCTTTTCTGCAACTCTGGCGTCCTTTGAGTTTTCAAACGTGACAAAGCCAAACCCTCTTGACTTTTGTGTCTCCCTGTCTTTTATCAGCAGCACTTCCAAAAGCGGTCCATATTTGCTGAAGGCAGACTCCAGAACATCTTCCTTTGTTTTGAAGTTCAGTCCCCCTACAAAGAGCTTGCCAATATTGCCTCCATCCCTGGCGTGCGTGTGCTGACACTTAAGTTCAGGGTATTTCCTCCTCTCTTCAGGGCGCTTCCGACTAGGCTTTTCAACAAACATCGGGTTACCAGAAACTTGACCACTGGCCAAATCATTTCCGATAACAAAAGATACTCCTTCTACAGGAAGAGTGGTTTGTAAACCGACGGTGACCGATCCTGACACCAAATCGGACTCCAAATGGATGACATGACGTGGAGCACTAACACAGCCACCAATCCCCTGTAAACGAACACTAACACCAGTTGCCGTCTCCTCTGACAATGGCAAGATGCCTTGAAGCATTAAAGATTGATGTGTTCCGGTGTCCCTCAATACCCTCACAGGTCTCCGGTTAGTCGAGGCTCCATCCAGTGACACAACCCCCTCTGAAATAAATGGTTGGTAACCCTTTTGAGGGTGATTACTCACATTTGCCATTGCATTCGGAGTGGTACTAGTCGAACTCCGCTCCTGATTTTTCTTTCCCAGAGCATAACAGTGGGACATCAAGTGTCCAGGTTTATGGCCAAAGGCGCAAGTAGGCCCGGAGGAGAACCTCGTGGTTTGCCTCGAGCCCCCAGGAGGGTAAGTCTGCCTTGGAACTGTTGTCTTCGGATTCCTAGAAGTCGTGGTACCAGAGTGGTCCTCATAGTCATCTCGAGGCCGCACCCATGAATTTTCGTTCTCCGCCCCTGATGTACCATAGCTCCCCTGGCTAGGTCTAGGCGAGAGGTTAGGTTTGTGGAACCCCATCCTCTGTGTTAAGGCATAGTCATCTGCCATGGTTGCTGCCTAATACAACTTTGGTACTTTCCTTTCCTCCAGATGTACTTTAATGTCCTCGTGGACACACTGCTGGAATTCCTCCACCAGGATCAATTGTCGCAATAGTTCGAAGTCTTTCCCAACCCCTTTTGAATCACACCACCTATCAAACATAGTTTCTTTCATTCTGGCAAACTCCACATGGGTCTCACTCTCCCTCTTCCTGGCATTCCGGAATTTTTGTCGGTAAGCTTCCGGGACCAATTCATAGGCTTTGAGAATGTTTTTCTTCAATACCTCATAATCTGCACATTGGTCAATCGGTAAAGCCGAATAAATATCTTGAGCTTTACCCACCAGAACACTTTGCACTAATATGGTCCAGGACTCCTCAGGCCAGTTTAGCAGTTGAGCCACCTTCTCAAAGTGTGAAAAAAAAATTGGCTACCTCCTTTTCATTGAAGGGTGGAACCAGCCTCACATGTCTGCCAACATCCCAGGTGTTCTGACTAGTTGTCGAACCAGTCGGCATGGATGGTACCTCTCCTCGTTCTCTCATTAAATCCAGCTCCTTGGCTTTAATTTCCTGCTGAAGCACCATTTCGTGTGCCTTTAACTCCCTTTCAGCTTTTTTCTCCTCTGCTTCGGGTTCCCTTGCCACTCTCCTTTCCTCTGCTTTCATCGTTTCTAACCTTTCCTGGAGTTCTCTTTCCTGTGCTGTTCTTCTTTCCTCGAGTTCTCTTTCAACTCTCCTTTCCTCTGCTTGTTTCTCTCCTCTTCTCTCCTCTGCTTTCCTTTCCTCTGCTTTTAACCTTTCCTGGAGTTCTCGTTCCTGTTCTGCTCTTTCCTTTTCTGCTTTCCTTTCCTCTGCTTTTAACCTCTCCTGGAGGTCTCATTCCACTCTCCTTTCCTCTGCTTTTCTTTCTTCGAGTTCTCTTGCAGCTCTCCTTTCCTCTGCTTTTCCCTTTCCTGGCTCAGTAATTGCATCTCCAGTTTCCGGAGCTCCACATCTTTTGGTTCCTCGGGTAACCAATCCCAGGCTACCTCTTCCCATGTTCCTAATCCCACCATAGATTGTATCACCACTGTCTGCATCTCTGCCTTCCTCATATTAGTTCGGACCTCCGAGCTAAAATGCTTGGCCAATTTCAAGAGGTCCGATTTTACTAACGCTCTGAACTGTGCTTCACTAGGGGTCACTGCAAACTTCTCTGCGTCAAACTCCATGGTGACTATTGCTAACACCTGTTAACCTTCACACAAGAAATAGAATATATATATATATATATATTGGTTTGTTTTTGGAAAAATTTGGGAATGTTGGAACAAGTTCCAAATTTGGGAATTCTGGGAATGTTAGGGAATTCTTTCCCGGACTAAATTTAGGGAATTTTAGATCACGGACGCAGACCCAATTTCGAGCCCACGAGTCAATTGGACGAGCCCCCAATTTCTGTTACGTGTTCCTCCCCGACCTCCTGGTCTCGGTATACCTCTGAACCCCGGGAGGAATCACGGCAGAAAAATATATACTACTCCGTGTCGAGATCAATAAGGAAACCACACCAATGGGTATAACAAACCAATAATATATTAAAAACCACACAATAATAATATTACCAATAATAATGGCAAATCCAGACAATCAATATATCTTAGGTTGGTACCAACACTAAGTCAAATAACTCACTGCATTCCCGGTGACTGGAACAAAAACCCCTCAATGTCTCTATAACTCAATGGAGATGAGGCGACGGGGCGGTGGCAAGAAAGGAGGTGTAGGCAAGGCGTGGACTGTCACGTGATCCACACCAACAGCAAACGGGCAGTGGAAAGGGAACTCCCAAAGACACGATCCAGACGTGCACATGCACCGTTCAATCAGCGAACTGCAGTGCAATCTTCAAACGCCGCTTTATTGCACAGCCGTCCCCGGCAAACCACCGGAGGATAAGCCCAGCTGGCGCGACAAAAACCTTTTCCGATGAAGGTAGCGTGCGGGGAGAAATGGCGGACGGCTCTCACTCGAGCCGCGGCCTCGAGGCGAAGATTCTCCAGAACCTCACGCCTGTACCTGGCTTTGCAGGCTTTTCCACAACTCCAGCGATAACACCGATCGCACGGGATTCCTTACAAGGACTCAAAGTTCACTCGCCATGTACGCTCGACCACGCTAGGTACGGAGCTTTTCCAGAACGCACCTCACGCCTTCTTCTTCTTTACCGCCTTTTTCTTCGGGGTTGTGTTCCTGTATCATTTTTACGTTAACCTTTTAAACTTTAGATAGCTGTTCCTGAATACTAAACCTTTTGAGAATAATAATACTACATGATATCAGAAACATGTCAAGTGGGTGAAAACCACAACAGCGGAAGTGACGAATCCGTAACTATGTGTATATCAAATGAATCCATTTTTAGTTCCCCGATCTTTAATGAGCAAAAACAAACAACTGCTCGACGTTTCGATCAGCAACACGGACAAACGTGCATCCACTGACCTTTGCATTCACTGACATCCACTGACACACCATCCAAACGTGCATCCACTGACTGAATGAACATACTCTTGAGAAAGGTCAGTGGATGCACATTTGTCCGTGTTGCTGATTGAAACGTCGAGCAGTTGTTTGTTTGCTCATTAAAGGTTGGGGAACTAAAAATGGATTCATTTGATTTTAATCCCAACCGCAAGTCATTACTTAGTATGTGTGTATATATATATATAATGTATGTATGTACAGTCACGTGAAAAAGTAAGTACACCCCATGTAAAGTTTTGACTTTTTCAACATATTTCAACATACAGCTATTTGATCTTCATTTCAACAATATTGAGAGATAAAGGTGATATAATATAACAAATATCATGAAACATTTACATTTTGTAGTCCATTGTATAATTTAAATAAACATAAATGCAAATTTTGCATGTGGAAAAAGTAAGTACACCCCTACATTTATCACTACTTCAAATACCTAAAATTAGAATCAGGTGCACCCGCTCAGGTGCAAATGATTGGAACATCGTTAGAGAGGATCTTGGAGGAACCTGTCTCATTTAAACCTCAGACATTTAGTTTGGTTTGCTCTTTGTTGTTGAAGTGTGCAGCATCGCCATGCCTAGATCAAAAGAGCTCTCTGAGGCCTTCAGAAAAAAGGTTAGAGATGCCTACGAGTCTGGGAAGGGATTTAAAAAGATCTCCAAACAATTTGAAATCAATCACTCGACTGTCCGGAAGATCATCTACAAGTGGAGAAGATTCCAAACAACTGTCAACTTGTTCAGGCCAGGCCGCCCCAGCAAGTTCAGCCCGAGAGCAGACCGCAAGATGAATGAATGAATGAATTATCGTTTTAAGGCCATTTGTCCCCGCTAGAGCGGGGGTTAGCCTTGCGGGCCCCATGACAATCATGGTTCCCTGTTTGAGGCAATGTTTTTATGGCCGGATGCCCTTCCTGACGCCAACGCTTGGGTCACGCTCTTACGATGCGCAGGGATACAGTGTGCCTATTCCGCAAGATGCTGAAAGAAATCTCTAAGAACCCCAGAATGTCATCACCGGACCTACAGGTAGCTCTTGCCACTGTTGATGTCAAAGTGCACGAATCTACCATAAGAAAGAGGCTGCAAAATTTGATCGACATTGGAGGTGTGCCAGGAGGAAACCTTTGCTGTGCAGAAAGAGCATCAGGGCAAGACTAAATGGGAGGTGTCCAATGAACACCTCGGCAAAGACCAGCACTTCTGGAACAATGTGCTCTGGACAGAAGAGTCAAAGATAGAGCTATTTGGCCACAGTACCAGAAGACATGTTTGGTGAAAACCAAAGACAGCATTTGACCACAAAAACCTGATACCAACTGTAAAGCATGGTGGTGGAAATATTATGCTTTGGGGCAGCTTTGCTGCATCAGGGCCTGGGCAGCTCACCATCATAGAATCCACTATGAATTCTTCATTGTACCAGAGGGTGCTTGAGGATAATGTGAGGCCATCTGTCGGAAAGTTGAAGCTCAACCGAAGGTGGACCTTGCAACATGACAATGACCCTAAACATACCAGTAAATCTACCAAGGAATGACTGAAAAGAAAGAAATGGAGGGTTCTGGAATGGCCAAGTCAAAGCCCTGATCTAAATCCCATCGTGATGTTGTGGGGGGATTTGAAACGAGCATGCAAGAAACCCCTCAAACATCGCACAGCTGAAAGAATTCTGCATGGAGGAGTGGGCAAAAATTTCTCCCAGTCGATGTCAAAGACTGGTAGACAGTTATAAGAAACGCCGACTTGAGGTTGTTTCTGCCAAAGGGGGCAATACCACCTTTTAGAGCCAAGGGTGTACTTACTTTTTCCACATGCGAAATTTGCATTTATGTTTATTTAAATTACTAGGGCATGCCCGTACTATATATATATCTAAAATTATATCCCCCCCCCCCCTCTATTTACATGAAATGGTTTGGTTCATTCGCAAAGCCAAAGCGAACGGCTTGCGAGTACGGTGACAATCCCCCCCCCCCCCCCCTCTATTTACATGAAATGGTTTGGTCCAAAGCGAACGGCTTGCGAGTACGGTGACAATCCCCCCCCTCTATTTACATGAAATGGTTTGGTCCAAAGCGAACGGCTTGCGAGTACGGTGACAATCCCCCCCCTCTATTTACATGAAATGGTTTGGTCCAAAGCGAACGGCTTGCGGAGTTTGGTAAAGAAATCGCCATAGCGTGCACAAACGCGCAGGAAAGCGAAAGAATCGCAAATTAGTTTTAATTAGTTTTAAAACATAGTTTAACGCCAACATAGCGGCAACATAGTTTGCCAACGTGAAATAAATGAATACGCTCTCAAATGTGCCGTCCGAGGCAGAGTCTGTTCGCCACGTTCGGCACACGTGATAGCTCGCTGCTCTCTGATTGGTTGAATCGTTTTTTGGACATAGCTCGGTAACTACTTGTCCGATTAATATGAAACCTTGAAAAGGCACATCCTCGGGTCCCCAGCAATATACCTGGCAAGTTTAAAGTATATCGGACCCGTGGTTGTCGAGAAACAGCGGTCACAGACAAACACACAGACATACACACATACACACACACACACAGAGATTACTGGAATTATAGATAGACTAGGGCATGCCCGTACTATATCTATATCTAAAATTATATCCCCCCCCTCTATTTACATGAAATGGTTTGGTCCAAAGCGAACGGCTTGCGAGTACGGTGACAATCCCCCCCCCCTCTATTTACATGAAATGGTTTGGTCCAAAGCGAACGGCTTGCGGAGTTTGGTAAAGAAATCGCCATAGCGTGCACAAACGCGCAGGAAAGCGAAAGAATCGCAAATTACTTTTAATTAGTTTTAAAACATAGTTTAACGCCAACATAGCGGCAACATAGTTTGCCAACGTGAAATAAATGAATACGCTCTCAAATGTGCCGTCCGAGGCAGAGTCTGTTCGCCACGTTCGGCACACGTGATAACTCGCTGCTCTCTGATTGGTTGAATCGTTTTTTGGACATAGCTCGGTAACTACTTGTCCGATTAATATGAAACCTTGAAAAGGCACATCCTCGGGTCCCCAGCAATATACCTGGCAAGTTTCAAGTATATCGGACCCGTGGTTGTCGAGAAACAGCGGTCACAGACAAACACACAGACATACACACATACACACACACACACAGAGATTACTGGAATTATAGATAGATACAATGGACTACAAAATGTGAATGTTTCATGATATTTGTTATATTATATCACCTTTATCTATCACTAGGGCATGCCCGTACTATATATATATCTAAAATTATATCCCCCCCCCCTCAATTTACATGAAATGGTTTGGTCCATTCGCAAAGCCAAAGCGAATGGCTTGCGAGTACGGTGACAATCCCCCCCCTCTATTTACATGAAATGGTTTGGTCCAAAGCGAACGGCTTGCGAGTACGGTGACAATCCCCCCCCTCTATTTACATGAAATGGTTTGGTCCAAAGCGAACGGCTTGCGAGTACGGTGACAATCCCCCCCCCTCTATTTACATGAAATGGTTTGGTCCAAAGCGAACGGCTTGCGGAGTTTGGTAAAGAAATCGCCATAGCTCGGTAACTACTTGTCCGATTAATATGAAACCTTGAAAAGGCACATCCTCAGGTCCCCAGCAATATACCTGGCAAGTTTCAAGTATATCGGACCCGTGGTTGTCGAGAAACAGCGGTCACAGACAAACACACAGACATACACACATACACACACACACACAGAGATTACTGGAATTATAGATAGATAATTATTGTTGAAATGAAGATCAAATAGCTGTATGTTGAAATATGTTGAAAAAGTCAAAACTTTACATGGGGTGTACTTACTTTTCACGTGACTGTATATATATATATATATATATATAGATATGTATATATATATATGTATATATATATGTATATATGTATATATATATATATATATATATTGTTGCGGTTTTGAGTTTGTACAATAAAGGTTAAATTTCCCCCTCATAGTTTAGTCACACAACAACATGTAGCCTCGCGATAGTGCAGTTATTTCTTCGTATGTGTGAGCATAGTCCTTTTCCTGTGTTAGTTTTGCGTTGAGTAGAATAATGAGAGTGGGTCCTCCATTGCCTTATGCCACCTGCATTGCCTTATGCTGCCTTACGCCTCCTTATGCTTCCTTTGGCTTTTTGGCGCAAATTAACACGAGGCAGGCCTGGCAAATCGAGGCAAGACCGAATGAGGGCGGCGGAGAAGCTGACGGTAAGCGTGAGCCGCCAATCAGGGCTCAAAGGGAGTGGCTGCGGTACTGCGTCACAGGGTGTGGTTGGAACTTTCGAAAGGGCTAAGGGCGTGGCAATAAAACCCGTTGCGCGAAGCCCCCATGACCAGTTCTACGGAGGGGTGAGCTTGCAAGTTGTTAACCTCCTGTTGAGCTTGAGTAGTGATGGGAGAGGCGCTTGATGAGAGTTACGAGTTCTGAGAGGAGACGCGCATGAACCCAGCTATAAGTGCTCGTACCAAATTGGAAGCTCGGTTGAGCTTGAGGCCGAGCCTCTATTGGGTTACGCGAGTGTTAGCGCGCCGGTAACTAAACGCGCTGTGGAAAACCACCCAGCCGCGCTGAGAGACGCGTACAGTTCCCTCCTGCCTCATCTGCCCGTTGTTCGAGAGACGCGCTACAATGATCCCTTCCACCGCCTGCTTGCCTTCATCACGGGATGTGTTGGACCGGGGAGAGCCACGCCGGGCGGGGCCGTTCCTGGACGACCGTTCAGCGAGGAACACCATTCTACCTGCATTTCCCCTTTGTGCGTGTGATCGGGCCCGTGTCTGAGGTTAATATAAGACTGTTTAAGGCTGCTCTGTCTCTCTGCTTTCTACCGACTTGTACATACTTGTGTAAATAATAATTAAATAGTGTTCTTCCTTTATTCGACCGTCTCGTGTTTTCCATCATTGACTAAGTGTGGTACGAATAGAACCGCTCGAATCGGGTCCCAATACTAACGGTAACTGCACGGACCACGTGGTACGCAATCCGCTCGATGTACCCAAATTACACGTGGCTCGTGCGAGGTTTGATTCCCCGCTTCCGCGGCGGCGCAGGTATTTAGGTACGTGCGAGACTTGTCCCGAAACCCTACCTTGCGTTTTCCCGGGAGGGGCGTTTCAAGTCTCGGTTACGCCGGCCCAGAAAGAACAAGGGGCTTAATCTCCCCTTGGTAAGGGTAGGAAGGGCGGCGGAAAACCGTAACAATATATATATTTGTATATGTGTGTGTGCATGTGTTTAAAAAATTGTCCGTTAAAAAAAAAGTAAAAAACCCCAATCGATATCTCGTCTTTGAAAATTGTAATTTCTATAACTGAAAATTGTGAAATAAAAGTCTCAATGAAAATTTACGTAAAAATAAACATACAAAAGGCTAAACGTGTTCATAAAATAAATAAATAAGTAAACCTAAATTGATATCTAGCAGCAGGTCGGTGATGCTTGCCTGTAATCATAAAGCTTCTATGCAGTGTGTGTATGTGTGTGTGTTTAAATGTGTGTTTGTGTTTGTGTGTGCATGTGCATGTGTTTGTGTGTACATGTGTGTGTGTGTATGTTTGTGTGTGTATGTTTGTGTTTGTGTGTGTATGTGTATGTGTTTGTGCATGTGTGTGCATGTGTGTTTGTGTGTGTGCGTATGTTTGTGTGTGTGTGTGTGTTTGTGTGTGTACATGTGTTTGTGTGTTTGTGTGTGTACATGTGTTTGTGTGTGTGTGTGTATGTTTGTGTTTGTGTGTGTTTGTGTGTGTATGTGTAATGTGTATGTGTTTGTGCATGTGTGTGTGTTTGTGTGCGTGTGTTTGTGTGTGTGCGTATGTTTGTGTTTGTGTGTGCGTGTGTGTATGTGTTTGTGTGTGTGTGGTTGTGTGCGTATGTGTGTGTGTGTGTTTGTGTGTTTTTGTTAAATATAAAAGAATTGCTGTTTCTTGGTCTATTGTAAGGTTGTTTTTTTTAAACATGTTGAACACTCCATGTACCTTTCGTATCCATGTGTTTGATTAAATGACCGATCGTATAAAACTTATTCTTTCTTTCAATTTTATGAGAATTTTAAATTTACCTCTTCGCTACGTTCTGTTTAACCATCACTTACACTCTGCTTTCTTCAATTCTATACCTCGTGTATTTGTTTTAATAACCCGGTTTATTTTCAGCTTTGTCCCACATTTCAGACGTATGAGGTCATCCAGAGAGAAAGAATGGACGGATTATAATAATCGTTCTGGAAAGAGGTAGTGTCTAAATAATTATGTCGTTTTGGGAAATTTAAATGAATCCGATATTTATCTTTTCATCCTCGGGTGGGATTTCTGAAGGACGCGTCGAGATGATGATGTGGAGAGAGACATGTCGATGAAGGTCCATTAATTGTTCAAGAAACAATCGTTACGTAACGAACATCAATGATGGAGTGTCCTGCTATCCGCCATGTTACCTGCCTGCATGGCGCATGTGGACCCTGCAGGACGAGGGGAGACGGGAGGGTCCTCTCAAGGCCACGTTGCTTCGAAGGGTCTTAAACCCGGGCTTGGGAAGATGATTGCGAAACGGGATCTCCTAGTTATTTCCTTCCAGCTGGAGCAATGGTACCACGGACATGATGACGGGCCTGGGGGTCGGTGGTGCTGGGGTGGAGTGCTGGGGTCGGAGGTGCTGGGGTGGAGTGCTGGGGTCGGTAGTACTGGGGTGGAGTGATGGAGTGTGGTGCTATGGTCGGTGCTGGGATCGGTAGTGCTGGGTGTGGTGCTATGGTCGGTGGTGCTGGGGTGGGGTGCTGGGGTCGGGGAAGCTCAGGTGGGGTGCTGGTGTGTGGTACTATGGTCAGTGCTGGGGTCGGGGGAGCTGGGGTGTGGTGCTATGGTCGGTGCTGGGGTGGAGTGCTGGGGTCGGTGGTGCTGGGGTCGGGGGAGCTGGGGTGTGGTGCTATGGTCGGTGCTGGGTGGAGTGCTGGGGTCTGAGGTGCTGGGGTCGGAGATGCTGGGGTTGGAGATGCTGGTGTGGAGTGCTGAGGTCGGAGGTGCTGAGGTCGGCGGTGCTGGGGTCGGAGGTGCTGGGGTCGGAGGTGCTGGGGTGGAGTGATGGGGTCGGAGGTGCTGGGGTCGGAGGTGCTGGGATGGAGTGTGGTGCTATGGTCGGTGCTGAGGTGGAGTGCTGGGATCGGTAGTGCTGGGTGTGGTGCCATGGTCGGTGGTGCTGGTGTCGGGGAGCTCGGGTGCGGTGCTGGAGTGTGGTACTATGGTCAGTGCTGGGGTCGGTGGTGCTGGGGTCAGTGGTGCTGGGGTCGGGGGAGCTGGGGTGTGGTGCTATGGTCGGTGCTGGGGTGGAGTGCAGGGGTGTGGTGCTTTGGTCGGTGGTGCTGGGGTGGAGTGATGGAGTGTGGTGCTATGGTCGGTGCTGAGGTGGAGTGCTGGGATCGGTAGTGCTGGGTGTGGTGCCATGGTCGGTGGTGCTGGGGTGGGGTGCTGGTGTCGGGGAGCTCGGGTGCGGTGCTGGAGTGTGGTACTATGGTCAGTGCTGGGGTCGGTGGTGCTGGGGTCAGTGGTGCTGGGGTCGGGGGAGCTGGGGTGTGGTGCTATGGTCGGTGCTGGGGTGGAGTGCAGGGGTGTGGTGCTATGGTCGGTGGTGCTGGGGTGGGGTGCTGGGGTTAGGGGAGCTGGGGTGGAGTGCTGGGATCGGTGGTGCTGGGCATCGTGTTCTCAACAACCCAGAATAAAACCGAGGCCATGGCCATGGACAGACATGATGGCAATACAAGGTTCCATGGCGCCGCCTATAAAAGATCGCAGCTTTGGCGGGAGAAAGCGAGCCGAGTCCCAGCACATTCTCATGGAGTGACTTGAAAGAAAATTACAAACGGACTCAATCGTTTCGTTCTGCCCTTGTTTGCGATGAGGTGCGTTTGGATCAGAGCTGTGTATATAGTCTATGTACACCGTTGTGTGGTTATGGATAATGATCCAGGTACAGGCAGGTGTACTCTGTTTACATTTTAGCGCGACGTGTATTTGACGGCCAGATCGAACAAGTTTAATTTGAGAAATTGGGGAATTCTGCGTGAAGATATTGATTTTGTTAAATGGATCAGTAATCTTATAAATGGTAAAACAAATGGTAGCCCCGAGTTGGCTGACTGTCATCTCTTGAGGTTGTAGTTCAGACCACTGCTGATTTAGGAGGATCCCATGAGAGCCCCCCCTCATCAAAATCCAAACATCTAATGCTGATTTAGGAGGACCCCATGAGAGCCCCCTCATCAAAATCCAAACATCTAATGCTGACCCCATGAGAGCCCCTCATCAAAATCCAAACATCTAATGCTGATTTAGGAGGACCCCATGAGAGGCCTCCTCATCAAAATCCAAACATCTAATGCTGATTTAGGAGGACCCCATGAGAGGCCTCCTCATCAAAATCCAAACATATAATGCTGATTTAGGAGGACCCCATGAGAGCCCCCCTCATCAAAATGCAAACATCTAATGCTGATTTAGGAGGATCCCATGAGAGCCCTCCTCATCAAAAATCCAAACATCTAAGACCGGGTGGACGTGTGGACCAATGAGTGGAAGGGCTGCGTCGGGTTTCAGAGCAATCGCTTGGTAAACAAGCATTCTGAGTATTGCGCTGCAATACACGTCCCCTACCGGCAGTCTGTCGTCCGGAAAACTGTTGGGGAAATTACCAAAAGGTTATTTACCCACAGGTTCTGAATCGTCCCCAATCGCTAATTACCTCAGGACGGACTCACCTGTGATTCGCACTCGGGACTTCGATGTATACACCTTGCAGACAGGTCAGCAGAAGCACGAGAAAATAAGTTGTTGAGAAAGAACCTTTCGAGTCTCTAAATATCAGTAGTTTATTATATTTTCCGGTTCACGATCAATGATCGATGTGTATATATATGTTGCTCGACTTGGCTCCGCTCCTCCGGAAAGCGTGCGCTGTGTCGCGCTTTTGACGTTCGCAAGACGAGGCTGAGGGCGCGCGGTGCGGCTTGAGGAGAACTCCAGAATAAACAAGAGATATCCATTTTTAAAATGTTTTCGTTTAATTAACGATATCTGCCAAACCACGTGCCCTATCGCAAATTCCAAAAGGACATTTTAGTAGATTGACATGCTGAACAGATCTGTGAAGTTTCCCCTCGATTCGATCAAAAATGACGGAGGAGCTCGGTTTTAAAGGTGCATGCTTAAAAACGTCATAACTCTGACACCATGTGACGCATAACGTCATGCTCACTGACGTTTTTGTTCGTCATGGGTATGCGATTCTGCCTGCAAAGTTTGGCCTCTCAGTTCAGCCGTTGCAGAGAAAAAGGGGTTTTCGTGTTTTCACGAAAAACAATATGGCGGCCGAACCACGTGACCTCTGACGTCATAATTACCATTAAAATATTCTACAGGCTGAGTCTATCATATGGTGAAAATTTGATCTCAATCGGTCCTATTATTCTAATAATAATAATAATAATAATAATAATAATGATAATACATCCATTGTATATAGCACTTTTCAAGAAGCCCAAAGACGCTTTGACAGAGTACAAAAAAACAAGTGCAAAAAGACAAAAATCAACAGGTAAATTATAATCAAAGCAAAAGGAAGGAGAAGGAGAAGAGATAGTCAGGGGTTAAATGCTGTGGGTTAAATGTTGAATGCAGTGTTGAACAGGTGGGTCTTGAGTGATGTTTTGAATGTGGTGAGTGAGGAGGAGTCTCTGATGGTGTGAGGTAGTGAGTTCCAGAGGGTGGGGGCAGCGATGGAGAAGGCCCTGTCCCCCCAGGATCTGAATTTGGTCTGCATGGGGGGGCGGGGGGGGGTCAGGAGGTTGGTACCAGCAGAGCGGAGGTTGCGGGTGGGACTGTGTCTGGAGAGGAGGTCAGTCAGGTAGGATGGGGCCAGGTTATGGAGGGCTTTGTAGGTCAAGAGGAGGATTTTGTACTGGATTCTCTGGGGGATGGGGAGCCAGTGAAGCTTGTAAAGGACGGGGGCGATGTGGTCACGGGTCCGGGAATGGGTGAGTAGACGGGCAGCGGAGTTCTGAATGTATTGGAGTTTATTGATGATTATTGAGGGTGAACCAAAGAGGAGGCTGTTGCAGTAGTCCAGACGGGAGGTGATGAAGGCGTGGATGAGGGTTTCTGCAGCCGTGGAGGAGAGGGATGGTCGGAGACGGGCGATGTTTTTCAGGTGAAAGAAGGCTGTCTTTGTGATCTGTTTAGTGTATTTGTCGAAGGAGAGGGTTTGGTCAAAGATGATGCCAAGATTCCGGATGTGAGGGGAGGTGGATACTGGGAAACCGTCGATGTTGAGGGCAAAGTTATGGGTGGATTTGGTGAGCGTTTTTGGGCCAATGATGATTATTTCAGATTTATCATAGTTAAGTTTGAGGAAGTTGATTTGAAGCCAGGATTTTATTTCATTGATGCAGTTTGTCAGGATAGAGTGGGTGGCGGTGGAGATGGACTTGGTGGAGATGAAAAGCTGGATGTCATCGGCGAAGCAGTGGAATTGGAGACCATGACGGCGGATTAAGTGACCAAGGGGGGACAGGTACAGGATGAAGAGGAGGGGGCCAATAACTGAACCTTGGGGGACACCTTGGGAGAGGGGAGCAGTGGGGGATTTGCAGTTATTGATGGAGATGAACTGGCGTCTGTCGGAGAGGTATGATTTGATCCAAGAGAGGGCAGTGCCGGTAACGTTAAAGGTGGTTTCAAGTCGGGTGAGGAGGATGGTGTGATTGATGGTGTCAAAGGCGGCGCTGAGGTCGAGGAGGATGAGAATGTTGAGGTTGCCAGCGTCAGAGGAGAGGAGAAGGTCATTGGTGATTTTGAGGAGAGCAGTTTCAGTACTGTGGTTGGAGCGGAATCCGGATTGGAATGTTTCATACAGGTTATTGGCAGTGAGGTGATGCTTAAGTTGAGTGGCTACAGCGCGTTCCAAAACTTTTGACAGAAAGAGTAGGTTGGAGATGGGTCTGAAGTTGTTTAGGGTGTCAGGGTTGAGTCCAGGTTTTTTCAGAATGGGGGTAACAGCAGCAATTTTTAGGGATGGTGGGACGATGCCTATAGACAGGGAGGAGTTTATTGTTGCAGTGATAAGTGGAGAGAGAGCAGGAAGGGAGGCCTTGACAAAGCTGGAGGGGATGGGGTCAAGAGTGCAGGTGGCAGTTTTCATTCCTATGAGGAGTTCAGAGAGGTCAGTAGGGGAGACTGGGGAGAACTGATACAGGGGTTGGCAGGATAAGGGGGGGGGGGGGGCAGGTGGTTTGAGGGGGAGCAGGTGCGGTGGTGGTTAAGCTGCTTTAGATGTTGTCAATTTTGCTTTGGAAGAATGAAAGGAAGGAGATGCAGTTGTCTACTGTGAATGACTGGGTGGTGGTGTCCAGGGGGCTGAGGAGTTTGTTTATTGTAGAGAAGAGTGCTTTTGGGTTTCCAGAGCCAGAGTGGATAATTTGAGAGTAGTAGGCGGAGCGGGTGTGGGAGAGGGCATTTTTGTAGTGTTGTAGGTGGTCCTTGTAGGCTTGGGAGTGAATTGTGAGACCTGTTTTATTGCGGAGTCTTTCAAGTTGGCGAGCACGAGTTTTCATCAGGCGGAATTCAGGGGTAAACCAGGGAGCAGAATGGGTGAAAGAAACTGTTTTGGTTTTCACGGGCGCAAGCTGGTCAAGGCAGGAGGAGAGAGTGTGGTTGTAGTAGTCAGTGAGGTCAGAAGGGGTGTGGAGGTCAACGAAGGGAGAAGTGACATTTTTTCAGAGAGGGTGGATGAGAATGAGGTAGGTGAAAGAGCGTTTAGCTTACGGAAATTGATAGTGCGATAATGCCTTGGTGCTGGGGTGGGGATGTTGATGGTCATAGTGATGGCTAAGTGGTCAGAGAGGGTGAGGTCGGAGCCAGAGAGATGGTGCAAAATTAATCCAGTTGAGCAGACAAGGTCCAGAATGTGCCCACGGTTATGGGTAGGAAAGTTGACATGTTGAGTGAGGTTAAAGCAGGTGAGTAAATCAGTGAAGTCAGTGGTTATTGTGGAGTCCATGTGGATATTGAAATCACCCAGGAGGAGGATTGAGGGGGAGAGGGAACAGAGCTGGGTCAGAAAGTAGGAGAAGTCAGACAGGAATGATGGGTGTGGTTTGGGAGGGAGGTAGACGACAACCATGACTGACTGTGTGTGACCAGAGAGTTTAAAAGCCAGGTGTTCAAATGATGGAGCAGATGAGATGGAGATGAGGCTGGTCTTGATGTCCTGTCGGTGAATTACGGCAATTCCACCACCTCGGCCCTCCGAGCGTGGTTTATTGATGTAAGAATATCCATTGGGTGTAGTGAGGTTGAGTGAGAAGTAGTCCAGAGGTTGTTGTCAGGTTTCAGTGAGACAGAGAAAGTCCAGTTTATTTTCCAGAATGTAGTCGTTCAGGATGAGGCTTTTGTTGTTGAGGGACCGGGTATTGAACAGGGTGAGCTTGATGTTGCTTTGTACGGTGGGGATGAACTCAGGTGATTTAGCCAGGGTTTGCAGACAGGAGGTGCGATCGTGTGCGTTGCTGTGACCAGGTGCGCTGGGACGATGAGTGGGAGTGCGCTGAGCCGACCAGAGTACGGGAATGAAGTGACCTGTTTGTAAATAAACAAACTTACGACCGGAGCCTCTATGAATGTATCTGGGTCGTCGCAGGAGTCCGTGGGATTTGATTGCAGAGATGCATGATGGGGTGGAGTGAGTATTGAGCAGAAGAAGCCTTGCGGTGGAGTACCTTAGAGCCATGCCAGGCAGGAGCGAAGGGACGAGTAAGAGGCCAAGGTTGAGGAGGACGAGTAGGCCTTGCCGCAGCGGCAAACGACCGCAGCCGCTAATCAAGACAGCAAAGGCCGCAGCGGCAAACGACCGCAGCCGCTAATCAAGCAAACCAAGACCGCAGCGGCAAACAGCCGCAGCCGCAAACAACGGCCACAAACAACGGGAGCGGGCCTGAGGAAACAGTGAAAGAGCCAGGCAGGCGGAGCCAGGAGCAGAGCCGGGGCCGAGCAGAGGGCAGACCCAACGGCCAAAAAGCCACCACGACCACCAGAAAAGCAGACTATATACAATGACCCAGTCGGAGAAGCGGCGAACAAGTAACGCCAGCGTCCTCTCCAGACCGGACCATTATTGCAGAGAAAATCTTTTTTAAAGGAAATTAAAACTTTAAATGGCACTGAGTTAAGGATCATCAGAATTATCAGAATTCCCAAAGTTCAAAGTGCCATAACTTTGTTAAAAATGATCGAAACGTCGTGAAGTTCGAACTCGATCTGTAACGTATCATGAGGAAACCATATGCCAAGTTTGAAATCATTAGCTTTAAATGTTTAGAAAAAAAGTCCGGAAAACTGTTCTTTGCGTGACGGACTGACTGACGGACTGACTGACTGACTGACTGACTGACTGACAGAGGGACAGAGTGCAAACCTATAGTCCCCTCCGGTGTATACCGGTAGGGGACGAATAAACAGTATACTGCACCGACTAAAGGTATTTTAAACCAATTTTATTGGTTGCTATAAGACAGGGCAGCATGTAGAATCATACTAACATAATCATAATACTTTTAACAAACAAACAAAAAAATACTTATTTTGGGGGGCAACCTTCCCTCCCCCAACCCCATATACCTCCTAAGACCCCAATTTTTCTAATGCCTTGAACAAGCATTGTTCTTACTTTTTCCACATGCGAAATTTGCATTTATGTTTATTTAAATTATACAAGGGACTACAAAATGTAAATGTTTCATGATATTTGTTATATTTTATCACCTTTATCTATCAATATTGTTGAAATGAAGATCAAATAGCTGTATGTTGAAATATGTTGAAAAAGTCAAAACTTTACATGGGGTGTACTTACTTTTTCACGTGACTGTATGTGTATATTTTGCTCGGAATGTCCTTTGACAGCATATAGTCGCTAACTGTGAAGACTGATAAGGTTTCTGGGTGAAGTAAATTGAGGGAAAGGTAATTATATATTAGATGAAATTGACGGAATAAGTTGTGGTTATATTTTTGTTTTACTTCCGGTAGGTGTGCGAACCAGTGACTCTGAGCCAATACACCACCAATGTGCGCAACAAAAATGCACATAACTCGAAATTTCGTGAATATCAATATTTGTAGACCTCTGCATACACGATCTGGAACCAAAAGCTCTTAAATGAGGTATCATTCAGCATTATAGGTGTTGTGGTTACGACGTTTACCCCGTTCAGACACAATCGCGCAGCTTGCATTTATATCGGTGTATACGGTAGATCATTCCAGCCTATTAGAGTGAACTGCAGACCAAAGTCATTCCTCTATTCCTGCGTGAGAGGTGTTTTGCATTCTCACCATACCTGCCAAGTGTGGGCTAGAATGAACAGCTGCAGGAATCAAAACCACAACAGCCAGTGAAGCAAGAAACAAGTTTTTTATCCACACACCCAAAAAGGCCAGCAATGGGAGCTGTCAAATGCATATTCTTTATTTGTTCAAGGAGAGGGTGTAATGGAAAGTTAATGTGAGCAATTCCAGGATGTTCCAAAAATATTCTGTAGGAGGGAAATATGGTGATTTTGATGAATGAGTCGATAGGATATTTGGTGTATCAGTCATGCCCTATAATGTATTCCTACATACGTTTGGTCTAATGTACAGTGCCCTATAATGTTCTGGTACTTCAATTCTCAAATCCCTCCCCTCCCACACTCTTCCCATCATTCTTCAGAACATAAATCACGCTGTAACAGGTGCTTTTCGTTCAGTATTGTAATTTTGACCTCTCTATGGCTGCTTGTCATAAGAGTTGCCTTTGACATGCGTCTCAACTTCTTTTAAATAAATATTGTCCAGAAATTCCAAAATTTGCTTTGGCCAAAAAGTACCATTTGCATGAAAGATGAAGACTTTACTTTGAAAGGATCTGTTGCCTTTTTATGTTTAATCTGTTTTCTTCTAATTTTGAGGCATTACATTTACTAGTGTGCACCCCAGCCCTTGTCGGCAGGAGTACCCTTGTCGGCCCACTGAGCACGGATGTCCGCTTAGTGTCAAAGAAACATAAAGTTGTCAAGCATAGCACCACAACGTCACAAGGGTCACGAGGTGAGGAAAACATGTGACAAAGATGCCGCACCATATTCATCAATATTTGAATCACCGCTGCGAGAGGTGAGGTAACACGAGGTGAGGAAAGGTGTGAATTAGATGGATGGACCATTGTTTGCTGATGCAGATAGATGTGATATCAATGGACACAAATAACAATGCTGGGAAAACGGTCACATACTATTGGTCATTGGCACGACCAATCAAAGAGTGAATATTGCTGACATAGCTACAGCCACACACGCTCTATTTATTATAAGAGATTTGTAATTTTTTTTTTTTTTTGCAGGTTAGTGGAATTTGGGGATGATAAGGTAGCTTAGAGGTGCATGCACTCATCTTTTAACCATGTAACCTGAGTTTGAATCTCGACACAGCTATAAACTATCACCTTGGTGTTTCACATTCATTGCGAGGCATCAATGTGTGTGCAATCCATCAGAAGGCATAATAAATAGAATTTGTGTCGGGTTTGGCCAGCTGGTTCATGAAAGAATAGAGGAAGTGCTCGGCCGACACCACAACCTGGATGGAATAATTGGAGGTGTTAAATATGTAGTTGTAGTTTGTTGGTGCAACCTGTCACACATCAAAGTTCATCCCTTAACCTACCTTCTTGTGCCTTAAGGTTAGATACCACTGTCCTACCCCTTGCTCATGATTGTTGTTGGTAGTTTGTTTCTGCCTCTCTCTGTCTGTGTCTGTCTCTGTCTCTCTCTCTGTCTGTCTGTCCTTGTCTGTATCTATCTCTGTCTCTCTATTACTCTCTCTCTCTCTCTCTCTCTCTCTCTCTCTTTCTCTCTTTCTCTCTTTCTCTCTTTCTCTCTTTCTCTCTCTGTCTTTCTCTGTCTTTCTCTGTCTTTCTCTGTCTTTCTCTGTCTTTCTCTGTCTTTTTCTGTCTTTTTCTGTCTTTCTCTGTCTTTTTCTGTCTTTTTCTGTCTTTTTCTGTCTTTTTCTGTCTTTTTCTGTCCTTTTCTGTCTTTTTCTGTCTTTCTCTCTGTCTTTCTATCTCTCTTTCTCTCTTTTGTTCTCACTGTCTGTCTCTCTCCCTCTGTCTGTCTCTCTCTGTCCTTGTGTCTCTCCTTGAAGCAGATTGACATTTTTTGAAGACCTTGCGTTTTATTCTATGCATACCTTCTACACCCATTAATGTAGACGTCTGAAGGATTTCCTCAGATATTTGTATGGATCTCTCCAGGAATGACCCTTCACAAACAAGCACCGTGGGTCGGAAAGGAGTAAAACGTTGCAGGCCAGATCACCACATGTGGGTTTGTCATGTCGACTGGTGAGTTTTTCCAAATAATGTTCGTTTTATCAGCAAACAACGGCACATCATTCAAGTCAAAAAAAACAAAAAAGGCTTTCCCTGCAACCCAAAAAGTGAAGATGGCTGATAATGCGGGGCAGCTGGACAACCTCACAGTTCGCGGTCGATTGAGGCTTTTTTCTAGCAAAAGGACAGAGAAAAATCAACAAAGAATGGGTTAAGTGAGTTTCTGTTCGAGGAACCAAGAACTGTGTCTAAATCTGGCCTTTCAGTCCTGGCATCATCCCAGAAAAGCTTTGCCTGGACATGACTGTATACAATTTCTGGGGCTCGTATGAGGAGTGAGATTTAATCCCCCACCGTCTCTGGATTTCGCAACACAAAGGGTTGCCCTGTAGGACACTCGGTCGGCCATGTTCATGGGCAGGGATTGAAACTTCACTCAATTGTTGTTTGCATAATATGCGTTGAACGCACAATGCGCCGACTCGATAATGGTCCTGCATCCAATTTTGTGGCGTTTAAAGCACACTTGGACGTTTGGAATATTAATGAGAGGTAACATTGGAAGGGAGTTAACATTGGATGGGAGACAACATTGGATGAGAGGCAACATTGGATGTGAGGCAACATTGGATGAGAGGTAACATTGGATGGGAGGTAACATTGGATGAGAGGCAACATTGGATGAGAGGTAACATTGGATGAGAGGTAACATTGGATGAGAGGTAACATTGGATGAGAGGTAACATTTGATGAGTTAACATTGGATGAGAGGCAACATTGGATGGGAGGTATCATTTGATGTGAGTTAACATTGGATGGGAGGTAACATTGGATGAGAGGCAACATTGGATGAGAGGTAACATTGGATGAGAGGTAACATTGGATGAGAGGTAACATTGGATGAGAGGGAACATTGGATGAGAGATAACATTGGATGGGAGGTAACATTGAATGAGAGGTAACATTGGATGAGAGGTAACATTTGATGTGAGTTAACATTGGATGAGAGGCAACATTTGATGTGAGTTAACATTGGATGAGAGGAAACATTGGATGGGAGGTAACATTGGATGAGAGGCAACATTGGATGAGAGGTAACATTGGATGAGAGGTAACATTGGATGGGAGGTAACATTGGATGAGAGGTAACATTGGATGAGAGGTAACATTTGATGTGAGTTAACATTGGATGAGAGGCAACATTGGATGGGAGGTATCATTTGATGTGAGTTAACATTGGATGGGAGGTAACATTGGACGAGAGGCAACATTGGATGAGGTAACATTGGATGAGAGGTAACATTGGATGAGAGGTAACATTGGATGAGAGGTAACATTGGATGGGAGGTAACATTGGATGAGAGGTAACATTGGATGAGAGGTAACATTGGATGAGAGGTAACATTGGATGAGAGGTAACATTGGATGAGAGGCAACATTGGATGGGAGGTATCATTTGATGAGTTAACATTGGATGGGAGGTAACATTGGATGAGAGGCAACATTGGATGAGAGGTAACATTGGATGAGAGGTAACATTGGATGAGAGGTAACATTGGATGAGAGGTAACATTGGATGGGAGGTAACGTTGGATGAGAGGTAACATTGGATGAGAGGTAACATTGGATGAGAGGAAACATTTGATGTGAGTTAACATTGGATGAGAGGCAACATTGGATGGGAGGTATCATTTGATGTTAGTTAACATTGGATGGGAGGTAACATTGGATGAGAGGTAACATTGGATGAGAGGAAACATTTGATGAGTTAACATTGGATGAGAGGCAACATTGGATGGGAGGTATCATTTGATGTTAGTTAACATTGGATGGGAGGTAACATTGGATGAGAGGCAACATTGGATGAGAGGCAACATTGGATGAGAGGTAACATTGGATGTGAGTTAACATTGGATGAGAGGAAACATTGGATGAGAGGCAACATTGGATGAGAGGTAACATTTGATGTGAGTTAACATTGGATGAGAGGTAACATTGGATGTGAGTTAAAATTGGATGGGAGACAACATTGGATGAGAGGCAACATTGGATGAGAGGTAACATTTGATGTGAGTTAACATTGGATGAGAGGTAACATTGGATGTGAGTTAAAATTGGATGGGAGACAACATTGGATGAGAGGTAACATTGGATGAGAGGTAACATTGGATGAGAGGTAACATTGGATGAGAGACAACATTTCGAGGGATGGCACATACTTTGATGAATGACCCTACATGTGAAACACCAGGATAACAGTTTATAGCTGTGTTGGGATTCGAACCCAGGCTAGACAGCTTAGAGGCAAGTGTCTTGGCATCTTGTCAGCCTCTCGGCATCTTGTCAGCATTTCCCACATAGTGGAGAGGGGAAGACTGGTCGAGGTTACCTCCCACCCCGGCTAACCACAGACAAATTTGTAAAGCGAGACCTCGAATGCTGCAACCTGGGAGATTTTGGAAGTCTCATTCATAAATGTGTTTGGGTGCTTTTTATTCATTAAAAAATCATTAAAATAAGGTTACATTTTGAAAATATCGCAATATGTACTCTTTGCTTTACACCATACTAGGGCATTGCCCGTACTATATCTATATCTAAAATTATATCCCCCCCCTCTATTTACATGAAATGGTTTGGTCCAAAGCGAACGGCTTCCGGAGTTTGGTAAAGAAATCGCCATCGCGTGCACAAACGCGCAGGAAAGCGAATGAATCGCAAATTCGTTGTTATTAGTTTTAAAACATAGTTTAACGCCAACATAGCGCCAACATAGTTTGCAAACGTGAAATAAATGAATACGCTCTCAAATGTGCCATCCGAGGCAGAGTGTGTCCTCCACGTTCGGCACACGCGATCGTTCGCTGCTCTCTGATTGGTTGAATCGTTTTTTGGACATAGCTCGGTAAGTAATTGTCCGATTAATATGAAACCTTGAAAAGGCACATCCTCGGGTCCCCAGCAATATACCTGGCAAGTTTCAAGTATATCGGACCGGTAGTTGTCGAGAAACAGCGGTCACAGACAAACAAACAAACGTACAGACGTACAGACAGACGTACAGAGATTACTGGAATTATAGATAGATATCAAGTAAAGTTTTAAGGTCGATGTCAAGGTCAAGACCATTCAAAATGTGGAGTGCTAAATAATAAACATGCCTGAAACATAATTATAATCTCAGAATTAGAAAACATTTGAAATCACAAAGCCTGTCCACGTCTACTTTGTGTTCAGACTTCTTCCATACAAAAACAGCGAAAAAACAATATATATATTGGATGGGAGATGGGAGTCACAATGCGACCTCCCAACCGCAACCAGGTCGACTCCATATGATGAGTGGATACCAGAGATAACGTTACCGTGTGGCAGGCGGTGCTTATCGCTCCCAGCAAGGTGCAGCAGCAGCTGTATGGGCCACCTTGCTGGCGGTTCTCCACTGATGCTATGAAGGTCGTATAGTGACTGATATATATATATATATATACATATATATACATATATATATATATATATATATATACATATATATATATATATATATATATATATATACATATATACATATATATATATATATATATACATATATACATATATATATATATATACATATATACATATATATATACATATATATATATATATACATATATATATATATATATATATATATATATATATATATATTGTTGCGGATATGAGGATTTAGTTTTTTTGATTGTGTTGTATTGTATACCAATTGTTGTGAATATTGCTTTAGTCTGGACCCTCCTGCCTCCAGTGTTGTAGAAAGGTCAAAGGGCGTTCCCGTAGTTAATTCCATAAAGCATACACGTCAGCCAATCATAGATTTCCCCCTGGTTGATAGTTATATCTTTATTATGTGTATTAGGGTAAGGCCTTGTCTCCCATTAAAATGACACTCCATTGCACCAAGTGAAATAAAATAGATCCCCTTTCATTCCCATCCCCAAAATCTCCATTTCCTTTCACATCCCCTTTCGTCATTGCCAAGCCTCGATTGCCAATTACATCCCCTCCAAAACCACCATTGAACATGTGCTCGGGTCGGGGAAGAAAGGCGTGCCCACCCGTCGTCATCAAGGGCGGAGCCAGAGGGTCGCGCGACCAACCAGGGCTGAGGTGAGCACACCGATGGGCGTGTCCTGAAGGCCGGCGGCTTGATCGCCGGAGGCGTTATAAAAGCGCGCGCACAAGGTACTGCGAGAGAGAACCAACTGCGAGAGTACATTGAGATCACCCAAGGAAGCTTTGTACACAGCAACGGCTGATCAAGTGGGCCGATGTTTGTTCCTGAGCTGGTGCTTTTCCGAGCAGAGTCTGAGGCTGGCATGTGAGCAAAAGAACATAGAGAACATTAAGGAGATCATCATCCAGGGAAGCACAAAGCCTGCTATTCGTCGCCTTGCTCGCCAGCAGCAGCAGACAACAGCAGCAGCAGCGGCGGCCACAGCAGCAACAACAGCCGCTTGGGGCCTGGACGGCGGTTTTGAGCAGGGCCGCGAAGGAACGGCGGCTGCCAAACGCGCCGATCGTGCTGCAGTACCGGTGGACCTTCCTTTCCCTCCAGCCATCCACCTCCTGCTTTTCCATCCTTCTTGTGTACGTGAGTTTGTTCTGTTTGTTTTGTCCCTGGGTATTTAATTAAGCTCGTATAAGCTAGCGTTGCACTGTGTCTCTAAAATCTTCTGTAAATTATTTTCTTATCTTTCCTCCTCCTTGGTTATTTTGAGCCTGTAAATAGTAAATAAATTATATTCGTATTTCCAACCTTTTCGTCTTCTTCTTCTTCTTCACATCCGTGTCGCTTTTGTCTTTTCCCTATTGAATATCTGTGGCGCGATCCGGCCAACGTTCGGGAATCTGGTTAGTCGGGGTAACTGTTAGGCCGCGGTGCCATCCGCTCGGCAAACCAACATCCTTATCCACGGGCCGTAACAATATGTATATATATATATATACACAACATTGACGATTTTTGCGGCCTTTACCTTTTCACCTCAAAAGCAGTAGGCTTCAGTGACCCAATATGCAAACCCTGCTCAAATTTCAGGTCGATCGGATGAAAATTGACAAGTTTATGCAACCTTGACCTTTAACCTTTTGATCTAAAAGAAACTAGAACGGCACTCTTCGACATCACGACGTCGACCGATATGCCTCCACCCACATTATTACATCATTATACATACTTGTACCAAGTTTGCTTTAAATCCATTCAGCTGTTCTCAAGTTATCACATTTTTACCTGAGATGACCTTTGACCTCGGGACCCCAAAATATAATCACTTCTTAATCTTTGCATTATTATACATAATTATAATCCTGTTCGAACCTTGTTACAGATAACGAACCTTGGAACAGATATCTGTACCAAGTTTGAATTAGATCACTTCAGCCTTTCTCAAGTTGACAACAACTGTAGTTGTAATATACTCAAATGACCCCAAAGTCTAATAAGTTAATCTGCACATCATTATACATACCTATACCAAGTTTGAATTGGATCACTTCAGCCGTTCTCAAGTTATAGACCTATTACAGACTTACTTTGACCCTTGACCTTTGACCCCAAAGTCTGATGAGTTAATCTGTACATCATTATACATACTTATACCAAGTTTGAATTGGATCACTTCAGCCGTTCTCAAGTTATAGACCTATTACAGACTTACTTTGACCCTTGACCTTTGACCCCAAAGTCTGATGAGTTAATCTGTACATCATTATACATACTTATACCAAGTTTGAATTGGATCACTTCAGCCGTTCTCAAATTATAGACCTATTACAGACTTACTTTGACCCTTGACCTTTGACCCCAATGTCTAGTGAGTTAATCTGTACATCATTATACATACTTATACCAAGTTTGAATTGGATCACTTCAGCCGTTCTCAAGTTATAGACCTATTACAGACTTTGACCTTTGGCCTTGACCTCGTAACCCCAAAATCTAATCAGTTCATCTTTACCTCATTATACAGACCTGCACCAAGTTTGACTGAGATCCCTTTTTTTATTGACGATATTGACCTATTATTTGACCTATTATTTGACCCATTGACCTACTATTGACTATATTGACTATATTGATTTTATTGACCTATTTTTTTGACTGAGATCCCTTCAGCCATTCTGACGTTATCGCGGTATCGAAAACCTATCACGGACGGACGGACGGACGGACAACCTGAAAACATAATGCCTCCGGCGACTTCGTCAATGGAGGCATAAAAATAATCGGCTTCTAGCTTTTGATTAGTGACCCAATTAAGTGACCCATTATGCAAATTCTTGAAATTTCAGGTCAATTGGATGAAAATTAATAATTTTATTTAACGCTGACCTTTGACCTTTTGACAAAATTATTAATTTTTCCTTCATATTCTCATAATAAAGCTTCTTTCAAATTTTGATGACAAAACTCAAATGGTAAATTAAAATTTCAGGTCAATTGGATGAAAATTTATGATTTTAGGTGATGCTGACCTTTGACCTTTTGATCTTTTGAAAAATATATTATTTTGTCTTCTCCATATTCTCATCATGAAGCTTTATTTTTCAGGTCAATTGGATGAAAATTCTGGTTTTAGATGATTTTGACCTTTTGACACAATTATTAATTTGTCTTCTCCGTATTATCATAATAAAGCTTTGTTGAAAATTAGAAGACAGAAGCTGAAATGGTCAAGAAAAGTTATGACCCAGACAGACATAGACACAGACATAGACACAGACACAGACACAGACATAGACATAGACACAGACATAGACATAGACACAGACATAGACATAGACACAGACATACTACTACTACTACTAAAACTAGTACTACTAGTAAAACTACTACTACTAAAACTACTTTTTTTAAAAACTACTACTACTACTACTACTACTACTGCTACTACGACTACTCGTACTACTACTACTACTACTACTACTACTACTACTACTACTGCTATTACTACTACAGTCACAGTGAGGTTATTTTGATATCTGTTCTTCTCTACAAATCATGTCGGGACGTGGTAAAGGTGGTGGAAAGACTACTGTACTACAGTAGTACAGTAGTCGACGTACAAAGAACAGTTCCTTATCCAGTTGTGGATATTCACAAAAGACACCGTGTGATCTTTGAGTATCGTGGGATCTTTGGCTATCCTGCCAGCCCTTGCAGCAGTGTCAAAACACAGTGTCAACGATGAATATACGAACTGTACCTGAAATAACTGGATAATAATTCATGGGATAAAGGGCATTTCCTCAGTGAAACGGAGTATGGGATCCACTATATTTGGCTTCAACTTGTATGGAATGGAAAATGATATGAGCCTGATGTCTAGGAAAGCAGACAGGACAATGCCAGGAAGCTATAGGTAAAGTTAACAGGACTTTGGTTGTATCTGTAGGGAGGTCAATTATAAATCAAAACAGGTAGTGTTAACACTGTGTAAGAACTTAGTGAGGCCTCATCTTAACTATTGTGTGCAGTTTTGGTCACCACATCTCAGGAGGGACATCTCTACCATAGAGAGGGTACAATGTCCGCCTACTAGATCGATTCCGGTCCCGGGCATAGCTCGGCTCAGCTATGAGGAACGTTTGAAGGAGACAGGACTTTACACATTGGAAAGAAGGAGATGATGAGGGGATATGAAAGAGATGTTTAAGAAAATGAAGGGTGTAGACAAGATCTGGGTTGCAGTGGAGTGGGCAGAGTTAGGACAAGGGGCCAAAACGTGAGGGTAAATAGGACGAGAGTTGGGACAGTTTTAAGGCAGGTGTCTTTCAGTCGGAGAGTGGTTAATGCTGTTGAATGGTCTTCCCAAAAATGTAGTGACCGTGGAGGGAATGGCAATGTTTAAATGGGATTTGGATAGGCCGTGGATACATTGGAGATAGAGGGCTATGGATTTGGATATCGGGAGGACCTGGAGGTAGTTTGTGTTTGGATGGGTGATGGATACCTGGGATGGTACACCGCATACTCGATGGGTCGATTGGCCTCCTCCTGCTCCCAAAGTTCCCTGTGTGTGTTCGAAACGTTGTGTGATGATCCAAAACGTGTTTATTAAAGTCGATTTAAACCATCTCTTTGGTCTGCTTGGTCTCTCCATTTTCTACCATTTGTTTCCACCATTTCCCCCTCTGCGCTCGAAATCCCCCGAACCCATATACTCCAGGATGCACACGTTCTTCCAGTAACCCCCTCCTGGTTAAACTTCCAAAATCCAGGCTCACTGAACATCTCAACTATTTTATTCCTCGATTCTCCCATCTATGGAACCAACTTTCGGAGGCTGTTCTGTCTCGCTCTTCCGACCAGGTCTTCAAGCAGGCCTTGCACCACCACCTCATGTCATCCCCCATCCTGACCCATGATCTTTATTAACCCCATTAACCCTCCCAAGCCTAATCCTCTCACTTGATAATTTCAGTGTTTCCTCCCTCTCTCTCTCCATTATTTTCCTGTTCAATTATCTCTTTGCCGGTTGTGTCCAATTGTTGCCTTGCTACCACATTGTAAATTTCACCTTGCTCTTCCATGAGCCTCAATATTGTAGACAAAGGGCAACTTCTTCATCCTGCTGTTTTTAAATATTTTTCCTCAAGGAGAAAAAGATATAAAATGTCACAGCCCCTGTGGTTTTAGTTATTTTGCTGTACAGATTTAAATGCCGCCAGTCGGCCATCTTTGGTCAGGTTACAAAATACAATCTTCTGCATATGTATACTCTCATGTATTGTCATTGTGCCAAGTTTAAACGAGATTGGTCCATGCATGTCCGAGAAATGGTTGGGGGCACGTTTAAGTAACAAAATGACCGCCAGTCTGCCATCATGGATCTGATCTCGAACAAAAATGATGTGGGTATGTAAGCAATCATTCATTACCTGTATGCCAGGTTTGAACTAGATTGGTAAATGCATGTCCGAGAAATGGTTGAGGATTGTTGAACATCGGGTTTTATTACAACTAAAATGGCCGCCGGTCTGCCATCTTTGATTGAATCGTGAAACAAAATGAAGTGCATATGAATACCATCATGTATTGTTTTTTTGCCAAGTATGAACGAAATCGGTCCATACATATCCGACATATGGTTGCAGACGGACGGATACAGGCAGATGGACAGATGCACGGACAGACGGATGGACAGATGCACGGACAGACGGATGAGACTCAATCCATAAGCCCCCACTTCAGACTAAGTCCAATGGGGGATAATAACTGCACCATCCTTCAGACATCTTACTATAATTCACCAAATGTCCGTCCATCTGTCTGTCCGTTCGTTCCCAGGTAGCGCAAAAACGGCTGAACCGATTGCAACAAAAATTTGGGTGGGTAATCCTGGGACCCCCTGGAGCAGGGGTTCATAACCTTTTTCCCTGTCAAGACCCCCAACGGATTGCCCACGATGTCCCCATACCCCCTTTGCCAGACTGTTGACTGACCAAGGCGCACCTAAGGTGCGCATAGCTAGGGGGGACTGGGGGCATGTCCCCCTATAATTTTTTGATTTCTAGGTGCTCTGTGGTGAATTCTGAGGGGTGTTTTCACTTTAATTGCCTATTTTTTTGGATGTAAATTGGTAACTTGTTACCCAGAAAATGGGCCAAGTTCGGGGATCCGCGCCTGATTACCAGTCCCATTAGGTTTCAGTGTCACTTCAAAATATCTCAATAGCTTAGTTTTACATATGGATAATTAGGAACAGAACAGGAAAGAAAATCATTAGGATTTTATCCCTATTTATTTCTTTGCTTGTTAACAAAGAAACAAAACAAACTAAACTAAAAACAAACTTACAAGTCCCATACCCCCAGAGTTTGGTCCCCATACCCCCAAGGGGTATGGATACCCCAGGTTAAGAACCCCAGCCCTGGAGTAAAATGGGCTACATTGTTTTTCCAATTTCAGCTTTGGTCTCCAGCATTTTCAGGTTTGGACTCCCGCCTAACGGTATTGTCCCGGGTACCACAAAAACGGCTGCATCGATCGCAACGATACACCATGCCTGTGGGATTCCCACAGGTGACACCACTAGTAATATGTAATTCGACCAAAATCAACATGTTTTACATCACAAAAGTGTGTGTGTGTGTGTGTGTGTGTGTGTGTGTGTGTGTGTGTTAGGCTGAATTAGTGTGGGGGAGTCTTTGTCTCACCCTATAGTGGCATTCCACTTCTTCTCCATTGATGTCACTGCCTTATCCAGAAAAAATAATTCCCATCTTCCTTTGAGCTATGTTCGTTCGCTATAGATTTTTATGTGATTTTAAAACCTAGACATGATTTGTAATGGCGATTTGGTGCTGAACAGCACTCAATTTAGGATCCGATTACAATTTATTCCCGACACCAACAAATTGAAATTTGAATGAGGTGTATGATCCCACTTCTGACACCAATTTATAATGGACTCGGTCTCCCAAACAGGTAACGCCCGAGCAGAGGAGAATGAGCATGCGTGGATAGTTCACCACAATGTGTTTTTCTACTAATTTCACTGTGTGGCCGTTTCAGCAAGTGAATATGGCTTAACGGGAAGGGTGTGGGGGAGGGGGGGGATTTTACGAACACTGGATGATGGAACCACAGCTCAAAATACACGGCAATCCTGTTTAAAAGCCATCAAAATACCTGTTTAAAAGCAAACGAGTTTAATCGATAAACTAGAGTTCATAGAACGCCTTACCCAGCAAATTATTGAGATAAAGGACATCGTCAGGGTCTTTTCAACTCTTGCTTTGCGTTTCCGAGCACAACATCTATTTCCGAGCATGATTTCTGAGCACTAGCCGCCATTTTTGTCTGAATCTCACTGTTACTTCGCCCTCAGAGCGCAAATTTGATTGATCGAGAGGGGGCGTAAAGTTTTTCTCAAGAAATGCTAAAATTAAGGTTTTTGGAATTGCAAACAATGCGATTTGTATTCTACAGTGTTCAAATATATCGTTCAAGTGGAAAAGAATAAAAGTGTTCAAGGCAGAAGGCGAGTAGGGAGACCAAAAGCATTTATTCTGAAGTTTAGCAGCTCTGATGCACTGTCTTTTACACCACCTTATTTAATACATCAAATTAGTTACTCGTGCATATTGTTTGTGTCCTTTAAGACATCCCTAAAAACAGTAAGGTTACTGTTTGGAATGATTTAAAATTTTGTTTAACTGCCAGACAGACAGATAGAAACAATTGCTTAACCATGTGTACACATTGGGGATGAAATGCCGAGTTCAGAACAAGAGGACCAATAAAATGCAGGTTCTTGTTCCGATTCATGTTCCGTTTTCTGTTTTGTGTCAAGTGTACAACATGTAAAAATCAGTTGGTATTCAGTATTTCCTCGTTGAAAGAATGATGACAGACAGAGTTTGCTGACCCTGCTTTGCGCTACACGTGTGGAGTAATATTGGAAGAAAATGGAAGACTTGGTGGATCGTAACACTCAACTTTGAATCCCCACACACAACTTTGAATCCCCACATACAACTTTGAATCCCCACACTCAACCTTGAATATCCACACTCAACTTTGAATCCCCAACCTCAACTTTGAATATCCACACTCAACTTTGAATATCCACACTCAACTTTGAATATCCACACTCAACTTTGAATATCCACACTCAACTTTGAATATCCACACTCAACTTTGAATATCCACACTCAACTTTGAATATCCACACTCAACTTTGAATCTCCACATTCAACTTTGAATCTCCACACTCGACTTTGAATCTCCACACTGGACTTTGAATCTCCACACACAACTTTGAATCTCCACACTCAACTTTGAATCTCCACACTCAACTTTGAATCTCCACACTCAACTTTGAATCTCCACACTCAACTTTGAATCTCCACACTCAACTTTGAATCTCCACACTCGACTTTGAATCTCCACACTCGACTTTGAATCTCCACACTCAACTTTGAATCTCCTCACTCAACTTTGAATTTCCACACTCAACTTTGAATCTCCACACTCGACTTTGAATCTCCACACTCAACTTTGAAACTTCACACTCAACTTTGAATCTCCACACTCAACTTTGAATCTCCACACTCAACTTTGAATCTCTTCACTCAACTTTGAATCTCCACACTCAACTTTGAATCTCCACACTCAACTTTGAATCTCCACACTCGACTTTGAATCTCCACACTCAACTTTGAAACTTCACACTCAACTTTGAATCTCCACACTCAACTTTGAATTTCCACACTCAACTTTGAATCTCCACACTCAACTTTGAATCTCCACACTCGACTTTGAATCCACGGCCAGACATCTCAGAGGAGAGCACACCATACACACCAAAATGAGCATCCTTTCATCCCTCAGCATACAATGTCTAACCTTCCACACAAGTCTCCTACCCAAGTACTAACCCAACTTAACTCAGCTTCAATTCCAAGATGTAACCTGATCCAGTGCAGTCACATTTGATTGGTCTGAAGAGACGCAAACAGGGGTGTGATTTTAGGAGTAATCTAAATTCCGACATGTTGGATACTAAATAGACGTTACCTTAGTCGTCCTTCTCATCTTCCAACCTTCTCTTCCTTTTTCAATCTCCACACGATCCACTTCTCTTACCTTTCTCAATTTCATCTCACCTCAATTTACCCTCATTGCTGTGTGTACATAATATATACAGTAGATGATCCGTGATACACTGAGTGAAGCATGTTCATATTGCCACCTCCAAACCCTGACTCTCAACCCCAGGAAGCATGTCCAGGATGCCACCTCCAAACCCTGACTCTTAACTCCAGCATGTCCAGGGTGCCACCTCCAAACCCTGACTCTCAACCCCAGCACGCATGTCCAGGATGCCACCTCCAAACCCTGACTCTCAACGCCAGCACACATTTCCAGGATGCCACCTCCAAACCCCAACTATCAACCCCAGCACGCATGTCCAGGATGCCACCTCCAAACCCTGACTCTCAATCCCAGCACGCATGTCCAGGATGCCACCTCCAAACCCTGACTCTCAACCCCAGTACGCATGTCCAGGATGCCACCTCCAAACCTTGACTCTCAACCCCAGCACGCATGTCCAGGATGCCACCTCCAAACCCTGACTCTCAACCCCAGCACGCATGTCCAGGATGCCACCTCCAAACCCTGACTCTCAACCCCAGCACGCATGTCCAGGATGCCACCTCCAAACCCTGACTCTCAACCCCAGCACGCATGTCCAGGATGCCACCTCCAAACCCTGACTCTCAACGCCAGCACACATTTCCAGGATGCCACCTCCAAACTCCAACTATCAACCCCAGCACGCATGTCCAGGATGCCACCTCCAAACCCTGACTCTCAATCCCAGCACACATATCCAGGATTCCACCCCCAAACTCCAACTATCAACCCCAGCACGCATGTCCAGGATGCCACCTCCAAACCCTGACTCTCAACCCCAGCACACATTTCCAGGATGCCACCTCCAAACCCCAACTATCAACCCCAGCACGCATGTCCAGGATGCCACCTCCAAACCCTGACTCTCAATCCCAGCACACATATCCAGGATTCCACCCCCAAACTCCAACTATCAACCCCAGCACGCATGTCTCGGATGTCATGGAAACTTAGACAATGCATCAGACATTTACAACCACCTGGTGTTGGCAACAACGAAACAGAACACTCTTGTTCTGGAAAAGAATATTGGTTCCGGATCTGGATCCAGATCTTCAGCAAAATATAATTGATTGTTCCTTGTCACACACCCAACTGTCCATCAAGTTTCGTCCGAATCTCTCCATAACTTTTTGAGATATCGTGTTCACAGACAAACAGACAAAGACATACAGGCGTGAAAAACACTTTAGATTTTGGACTTTACATTAAAATTACATCTTCTTTAAATATAGGCAGCAACCACCCAAAAGTCTCCAAATGATAAATGATAATAATTTTTCCAATGTTTTTACTTGAATTCTCGACCCACTCATATCTTTCGATGGCCCTAAAATATGACTCAACTTGGTGGCATTCAAATACTCGCACCAGTGATTGGTTGGAGCATATGGTAAGCAGGAGACCTACAAAGGAGGCGCTTGTACCAGAATTGGAGCTGGTTATTTAACGGCTAAGACTGTGGGTGCTGCACCATGGAGCACCCGATCCTGTTTCAGCGAATGCCTCGGGCGGCACGTGCATCATGATGTCATCGGTGAGCCCTATTACTCTCAGCCAAGGCATGAGTGAGTCACAAAGGCGATTGTTGGGAGGGTCATGACTTAATGGTGTTGGCAGCTCTTTTATCACAGCACCCCGTGTCTCTCTGCCACCATTGCGAGAAACTGTGTAAAATAATGCACACAAAGATTCCCGAGCTGGAACTCGGTGTAAAGTGTACACTGATGTGTTATATTCTCTCAAAGAATGACTATTTATTGACAATATTTCCGGTTGCATGGCTCTTGATCCACTGAATGAGCCATTGTTGGTAACACACCAGAAAGACACATGATTTTATCTTCAGAATGAAATTAGTGACCTAATTTGTGCATATATATATATATTTATATATACTGTATATATATATATATATATATATATATATATATATATATATATATATATATATATATATATATATATATATATTGTGACGTCACTTCACCTACATACTCTCAGACCCCTACATACCCCCTACATACTCTCAGATCTCCCCAGGCATAGAACGGGTATCTCAGATGGCATATTATATATGTATATATATATATATATATATATATATATATATATATATATACAGTCACGTGAAAAAGTAAGTACACCCCATGTAAAGTTTGACTTTTCAATATATTGCAACATACAGCTATTTGATCTTCATTTCAACAATATTGATAGATAAAGGTGATATAATATAACAAATATCATGAAACATTTACATTTTGTAGTCCATTGTATAATTTAAATAAACATAAATGCAAATTTCACAGGTGGAAAAAGTAAGTACACCCCTACATTTATCACTACTTCAAATACCTAAAATTAGAATCAGGTGCACCAGCTCAGGTGCAAATGATTAGAACATCGTTCGAGAGGATCTTGGAGGAACCTGTCTTATTTAAACCTCAGACATTTAGTTTGGTTTGCTCTTTGTTGTTGAAGTGTGCGGCATCACCATGCCGAGATCAAAAGAGCTCTCTGAGGCCTTCAGAAAGAAGGTTATAGATTCCTATGAGTCTGGGAAGGGATTTAAAAAGATCTCCAAACAATTTGAAATCAATCATTCGACTGTCCGGAAGATCATCGACAAGTGGAGAAGATTCCAAACAACTGCCAACTTGTTCAGGCCAGGCCGCCCCAGCAAGTTCAGCCCAAGAGCAGACCGCCAGAGCAGAGCAGACCGCATTTGACCACAAGAACCTGATACCAACTGTAAAGCATGGTGGTGGAAATATTATGGTTTGGGGCAGCTTTGCTGCATCAGGGCCTGGGCAGCTCATCATCATATAATCCACTATGAATTCTTCATTGTACCAGAGGGTGCTTGAGGATAATGTGAGGCCATCTGTCGGCAAATTGAAGCTCAACCGAAGGTGGACCTTGCAACATGACAATGACCCTAAACATACCAGTAAATCCACCAAGGAATGGCTGAAAAGAAAGAAATGGAGGGTTCTGGAATGGCCAAGTCAAAGCCCGGATCTAAATCCCATCGAGATGTTGTGGGGGGATTTGAAACGAGCTGTGCATTCAAGAAACCCCTCAAACATCGCACAGCTGAAAGAATTCTGCATGGAGGAGTGGGCAAAAATTTCTCCCAGTCGATGTCAGAGACTGGTAGACAGTTATAAGAAACGCCTACTTGAGGTTGTTTCTGCCAAAGGGGGCAATACCACCTATTAGAGCCAAGGGTGTACTTACTTTTTCCACATGCGAAATTTGCATTTATGTTTATTTAAATTATACAATGGACTACAAAATGTAAATGTTTCATGATATTTGTTATATTATATCACCTTTATCTATATAATAATAGCGTAAGGACTCGACTTTGTTATCCCTTTTACGCCGCACCCAGTGACCCAATGCCCACGGCACTAATGGATTTACGATCTACGAACCGCGCTCTTTGTTTATCACGTACAGACAAACTCGAAAAATCTGAATTAGCCGACGTTTGGGCCCAAAAGCATCCGATTAACTGCCGATACGACGCCATCTTACGACGCCATCGTATTGGCGTCTGCTGGGCGAAGGCGAAGCAAGCTGTCCGCTGATTGGACAGGCGTGGGCGAAAGCAAGCCGTCCACTGAGTGGACAATCCAGAGCATGCATTTGTGCCGGTGTCGGCGATCGTTGTTCATATACGCACTCTTCATTCTCATCTTTCTTCCTAACTCTTACTCGGACAAGCAAATCCCCTATGCCATCCATAATGGTACACTCTATCCATACACCACATCCTCCCTTCCGTGGTTGTTCCACGGGTTTCGGCTAGTCTATCAATATTGTTGAAATGAAGATCAAATAGCTGTATGTTGGAATATGTTGAAAAGTCAAAACTTTACATGGGGTGTACTTACTTTTTCATGTGACTGTATATATATATATATATATATATATATATATATATATATATATATATATATATATATATATATATATATATATATATATATAACTGTGAGAAATAGTAGAAACTCCACAGTACGAGCAGGGCTTCTCATTTGTATGAAATAAATAATCGGGAGATTAAATAAGACGCGGACGTCGCTTCCGGACGGTCGATCCTGATAGGATGATGTAATGGTAGTGAATGCCTCTGAAGATGACATAAAGCTGCATTTTTGTAAACTCCAGGTCAGATTTGAAACTCCCATACATTTACATTTTTTACGGCGTAGCCCATAGGGCAAAGCCATCTAGAACAGTGTTTGTCAGTCCGCATGTATGTATGTCCCCTCAAGCGTATACCAATCAGAGCTGAGGATCTGGTCACATGACAGGGTGATGTAACTACATCTAATGTCATTATGGCGGTATGGCGGATGACTCCGCACACCGCCATTTTAATTCCAATTTCGTTCAGGCCGAACATATCGTCGAACCTGTCATATATCACAATTGCCATGCTCTTCACGTTTTTCATTCAGTCTGAAACACAAACAAATCGATTGTTAAAATGATCATCAAATATTGAAAGCATCGGCGTTACGGCTCTTCCAACAAAATGGTACGGTATATATAGGCCTTAGGCTTCATGCCTCACCTTCGGACCGCTTTGGACAAATTAAGGCCAGTTTTCTTAATACAGTAGTGTATCGTTTCAGTGGTATCGTTTTTGTAATAATAATAATAATATAGTAACTATAACCATAACACTTTAATCCCAATGTGGTGAATAGAAAATTTAATGGTTTGAAGCGGTGTATGGTTCATGAATCAATGATACGGAGTGTAACCGCGGAAGCAAGGAATTAGCCTCGGTTTTTTTATGGTAATATCATTTTCGTTATAATGATAATGTAACGTTAATATTACGGTAAATACTAATCCCTTCGTAGTGATTGCAACATTACTGGAGGTTAACATATATCATCTTCTCTATATTAAAGTAGCGGCAGTTTTGTGTCTGGCCATCACACTGCATCATCAGGTCTATCTTCATCTAAAGTATCAAACAAGCCCGGCTACGCCGCTGTTGGACTTTCGGACTTGTTTTTACATATATTTCAATTGACAGGCCTATAGCTTTGGCCTCACCCACTTCAAAGTTACGTGTACTTTTTACCGAGTACCCTTTTCTCTGCAGACATTCTGAACAGTTCCATTCTCCATCAGTTGTGAGATAACTGCTGATAAACCCGGTAGTGCACAGCCCTCAACACAGGCGATTTAATAAGGGGAAGCTCGCAGATAATGAGAGGCTGCAGATGCAATAGACTGAATGGGTTATTTCAAGGTCCCTTATAATGATGGCAACATGACCTTTGACTTTCATAACGTTCCATTGCTTTTATAAAGTATCCCGTCAAGCTTAGCCAAAGGAAGTGAATCAGCTTTGTTTTGGACGTTTTTCCTTTGAAAGTACAAAGATATGGATATACAGTACACATTGGAGTGAAGCTATGCTGTTATTGATAATAATAAAAAAATTATTTTATTAAAGTTGGGTTATCTTAAGGTGGGATGAAAGGTTGACAGACAGTCACCGACATGTTAACAGTGGCTAAGCAGGAAGCTCGTTCTTCATTCTCTTCTGTCAGATGATACCAGTAATTTGATTTTGAGGATATCTCCATATCACATATCCTTGGGGTGAGGGGGAGGTGGTAAGAGTGTAGGTGGGAAATGGACTGGGTGTATGGATTAATAAGACAGGGGAAAAAAATGCAAATGGTGAAGGTACATTTCAAAAAAAAAAATCATTTTTCATTCGTGATATGTGAATAACACTTCCTCAAAGGATGAGAGTATGCAGGTGCAACAGCCCACAGTGAAGGATTTCAGTACATGATACTGCTAGCAAATTTATCTAATGCCATGAGGAGCTGAGCGGTGTCAAGAAAAGCATGGCACTTATGGATTACTAGCAAGAGTACCTGGCGTTGCCCAGCACCAGTTTTTTTTCCTATTTTTTTTTGTGGGTGCCTAAAACACTTCACTACACCTACTCAGGAAAACTTGTATTAATTAAATACTAGCAGAGTTACCCGGCGTTTCCCGGAAAATAAATAGTCAGTCACGTGTGTGGTGGGCTTTTTATAGTCAGAGGAAGCCACGCCCCTTGGGCACGCTCACTGCCACGCCCCTTGGGCACGCCCCTAGTCTAAATCTGATGCGCCCATGTTTTTTGTTGTGAAAAGTTACCCCCCATGGACCACCACTTCCCTCTCTAAGTCACTTCTTTCGGCTGTCCATGGGGCACAACCGAACAAGCAGAAGGTCACAAATACCCTATTAAACACGTGCGTATTGTTAGGTCTGTGACCTTTCTTTTCTTCTTCCTCCCCGCCACCCCCCCTGTGAGTTAGACCAAGTGGTTTGGTCTATGGGTATAAAGCCTATGATTGGTTGTGGGGTAGGGGAGGGGCCAGGAAGGTGAGAGAGAGAGAGAGGGAGAGGGAGAGGGAGAGGGAGAGGGAGAGGGAGAGGGAGAGGGAGAGGGAGAGGGAGAGGGAGAGGGAGAGGGAGAGGGAGAGGGGGGGGGGGGGCCGAGGCCATTTTGGAAGAGGCCTCATGGCGGAGTGCTTTTTGGTGTGCGGGTAGAGTTGGCAGCAGAAACCTCTGCACCTGACGGTGGACTTGGATTAAACTCTGGCTACTCCTGGACCTGACTACTCCTACCCTCTCATGCTGGGCCTGCACTGGGGCCTACTGCTGGGCCTGCCTTGGGGCCTACTCTTGGACCGGCCTACTCTTGGACCGGCCTACTCTTGGACCGGCCTACTCTTGGACCGGCCTACTCTTGGACTGGCCTACTCTGGTTTTTCCCTCTCTTCTCCCAACTTTGTTTTACGTGTAGGAAGAGATTTTTCGTATGATCATCCATAAATAAAGCCAGTGTGATTGAAGGCTTGGCTTGGTGTGCTTCAGGCCGTAACAGTATATATAGATTATCCCCAGTTATTATAATTATAACACAAACACGCACAAATTTAATATTACCATTTACATAGCTACAAAGGTTCAGGCACTAATGAGTGATTTTTTTTAAATCCCCAAAAATTGAACTTTTTTTTTTTCCTCAAAAAATTTAATTATTTTTGCCTAAAATATTCCCCAGCATGAACCTCTGAAATTTTGACGAAGATCTGTTCAGCCATCTCTGAGAACAATGGCCACACACAGACAGACAGACAAACGCCTCTCCTTTAGTATAGATTCCGAGGTATAATAACTGACTTTGGATGTGCTGTCTTGGTCAGCCAACATCAGTGATGACCAAGTAAGTTCAAGACCAAAGACCGAGGAAGACTTATCCAACCAGAGATAGATTGTCGAAAATGACAAAGGATTTCAAAATCTTCACCAAGCATGTATCTCATTCAATCATGACCGACCAACTCTCTCAACAAAAGTTCATTCCCCTCATAAAATACGTGATTATAGCTTTACCTGAGCCTAGTTGGTATAACAGACATTTTATTCAGCTAATAAGACGAGATGGTATTCTTACTTTATACTTACCCTGCACAGCAAACTTGGTGTGAGCCAACTCTTCTGTTTTTGAAGGTTTTTTTTCTTTGATCCAATATGGCTGCCAGACCACGTGAGCGATGACATCATAAATTTAAATTCTCTAATATAATTGGTTGCGTAGAACACACTGAAGAAATTTCAAACTGATCAGGATAGCGTTGTCCATGTCGAATTACGACGTCATAATTAAGGCATCAATGATGTCATCGTTAACAACACTTATTCCCCATGCGGAGATATTTACAATGAGCGAAGTTTCAATTTTTTCCATGGAGCAGTTTCGGAGATATGGAGGTGCAACTTTTTTTGTTTTTTTTTCCAAGATGGTGCCTGCACCACATGACCTATGACGTCATAATCATTAAAATTATACAGGAGGCACTCCTACGGTGAAAATTTCGTGTCCATCAGCCCATCAGACCAACAGTTTCAGAGAAAACATTTTTTTCATACTGGTCGGATCACTCGTTGTACTTGTCGAATTATGACCTCATAATGACGGCACCGATGACATCATGAACATATTTTAGTCCCCATGGGGAGTAGTTGACAATGAGCCATGTTTCAATTTTTTTCCATGGAGCGGTTTCAGAGATATGGAAGTGCAACTTATTTCGATTTTTCCAAGATAGCGTCCAACCACGTGACATATGACGTCATAATTATGAATAAAAGATTATATGGGCGGAGGCGCTCCTATGGCAAAATTTAGTGTCAATTGGACCAACGGTTGCCAAGAAAATGAATTTTAAAAATGTAGACACGTACGTACGCAACTGAATTCCTAACCCTGCTTTTCGCTCCACGAGCGCAGGGTAATTATGTGCAGACAGTAAAACATGGTGCAATCTCATTTCATTTGTGAATAATACTTTCTACTGCGTTAACACAGACGACATCCATCTTTGTTGGTAGCATATTGTCTCACGTTGCAGATTATTCCACCTTACTCAGCACTGTGCTCATTCCATATATCAAAGAGTGAATGTTGCTGAGTCTAAATTTGGCAAGATTCGCAAATGTGCCTTCCGACTTGGAACATGCCATTCAAAGTCTATTTGAAGTTAAAGTTTTCAGCATTTGTCTTCATGAGTTGCAATTCAATCCCTCATTGCAATTGTTAAGTCAGATACGAACTTGAGTCAAAGCTCATGGAAGATCGAGCACACGGAACGTAACAGGACGTAATGGGTTCAGTTTGAACTTTGAAGTTTGAACCTTCCCTTAAAACATTTAGTCTTCCTATTATATTGACAATGACCATCATTGGGCGACTCGTAATTCAAACTTGCTTTTCATAGAATACCTGATTCCCTCTGTCATGTGTTGTTTATCCCCACAACAGCACATTACAATGCTTTGTTTTCCAAGTCTTTTAAGCTTTACCGAAAGTTTGGATTGAGTTTCCATTCAGTTTGACTCGTCCACTTACTGACGATTCCCTGTTTTGGCATTATTAGTGTCAAACTGTAGCCTCAAAGGCCAAAGAGATCCATCACACCTCTAATTTAGGCCTGTAATATACAGTATATACATATATATAGTTGTCTGTCCCCCTTCCTTAGGGGAGGTTTTAAAGACTGATATTTTAACATGAATGTGTGTTCACTACGGTCTATTCTTGAGGATAAAACGAGCTCAAAAACATTTTCCATAAAAGAGTAATTATGTCTCTTCTATTTGGATTGTAGACTGTGGCTTGGAAACCGAGCTTAAAGGGTGGTGTACATAAGCGTTTTTTTAAAATAACAATAAATACAAGGCGCAGGGAGGTGAAATTCACTGCACATGATGTGCAACATGAACAGAGTAAAACGAGTGTTCATTTACATCCATAAGATGTGGAATAAATAAAGAAGATATAAGCACACTTGACACTTGGCAGAGGCTTCAAACTTACGCACGCCACGAGGCGGCACCCTCGAATATACTGTTCCAAATTGTCATATTTGATTGACCTTTTACTATATACGAGGGCCAGTCAACAAGTAACCTTAAAATGGTGATATAAATTTGAGATTGTAATGTGTGCAGTTGTAGACGACATATGTTATATCTATGGGTTAAGAGTGTCATGTTTTGCCTGTTTTAGATCTGGCAACATTGAGCGTATGACGTCAGTAGAGCAGTTCCAAGATGGCGGCTCCCTTAGAAGCATGCACCAGGGAGGAGCAACGTTCTGTCATCCGTTTTTGGGAAGTGAGGGTGAGAATCCCAGTGAAATCCATCGCAGAATGAAGATGCAATATGGTGACGCATGTTTATCTCTGAAGCAGGTATACGACTGGGACAGGAAGTTTAAAAGTGGAGTGTCCAGTGTGGCAGACGCCGCTCGCTCGGGCCGCCCTCACACAGCCGACACACCAGTAATGGTTGCAGGAGTTGAGCGCGTGCTCAGGGAAAACCGTCGCATTACATTGGATGAAGTGGTCTCCGAATTGAACATTAGCCATGGCTTAGCACACCATATCATTCACAACGTGCTGGGGTTCCGCAAAGTGTCTGCAAGGTGGGTGCCGAGACAACTCACACCCGAACTGAAAGAACGGCGAGTGGACGCATGTGAAGGACTTCTGCGACGTAACGAAACAGAAGGCGATGCTTTCTTACAGCGCGTAGTGATTGGGGATGAAAGATGGGTCCACTACTTTCAGCCAGAAACAAAAAGGGAAAGCAAAGAGTGGCGCCATTCAACTTCACCGAAGCGCAAAAAAATTCCGCACACAGTCGTCTGCTGGAAAAGTGATGCTGACGCTCTTCTGGGATAGCCAAGGCCCACTTGTAGAGCATTACATGCCCAGAGGCACCACAGTCACCAGTGCATCATACTGCGACCTCCTTAAAAATAATCTGAAACCAGCAATCAGATCAAAACGTCGAGGACTATTCACTACCGGTGTTTTTCTGCAGCATGACAATGCTCGTCCCCATGCTGCCCACGCAACAGCTGCAACAATCGAGGACCTGCATTTTGAGTATCTTCCTCATCCACCCTACTGGCCAGACCTCGCCCCTTCGGATTACCACATCTTTGGGCCACTTAAAGAGGCGCTTGGTGGAACCACTGCCCGATCAAACGAAGAGGTCCAAGAGGCAGTGCACGAATGGCTACACAAGCAGCCAAAAGGTTTTTTTTGTAGAGGAGTCCAGGCCTTAGTAAAGCGCTGGAAAAAATGCATTGAACGCAATGGAGATTATGTTGAAAAATAACACAGTTGTTATACACAAATAACACCGTTGAAAAACTAGATGGTATTCTTAGAATACATACCCTGCACAGTCAACTTGGTGTGAGCCAACTCTTCTGTTTTTGAACGTTTCATTTTTTTGATCCAATATGGCTGCCAGACCACGTGAGTGATGACATCATAAATTTATATTCTCCAATATAATTGTTGCGTAGATCATGCTCAATAAATTTCAAACTGATCAGACTAAGCATTGTCCCTGTCGAATTATGACGTCATAATTATGGCACCAATGACGTCATCGTTAACAACACATATTCCCCATATGTAGTTATTTACAATGAGCCACGTTTCAATTTTTTTCATGGAGCGGTTTTGGAGATATAGAGGTGCAACGTTTTTCGGTTTTTCCAAGATGGCGCCTGTAACACATGACCTATGACGTCATGATTGTCATTATAATATTCTACAGGAGGAGGCCCTCCTATCGTGAAAATTTCGTGTCAATCGGATCAAGAATTGCAGAGAAAAAAATTCCAACTGATCGAATCAAGCATTGTACTTGTTCAATTATGACGTCATAATTAAGGTGCCGATTACATCATCATTAACATATCTTATTCCCCAAGGCGAGTACTTGACAATGAGCCAAGTTTCCATTTTTTTCCATGGAGCGGTTTCGGAGATATAGAAGTGCAACTTTTTTTCGATTTTTCCAAGACGGCGCCTGTACCACATGACATATGACGTAATAATTATCATTTTAAAATTCCACAAGAGGAGCCGCTCATATTCTGAAAATTTCGTTACAAACGGACTAACAGTTGCGGAGGAATTTTTTTTTTCATACTGATCAGATCAAGCCTTGTACTTCTCGAGTTATGACGTCATAATTAAGGCACCGATGACATCATCATCATCTTATTCCCCATGGTGAGTACTTGACAATGAGCCATGTTTCCATTTTTTCCATTGAGCGGTTTGGGAGATAAAGAGGTGTAACCTTTTTCCAAGATGGCGTCCATACCACGCGACCTATGACGTCATAATTATGAATAAAACGTTTCTGCAGGCAGATGTGCTCCTATGGTAAAAATTCGTGTCTATCGGACCAACGGTTGCCGAGAAAATGAATTTTAAACATGCAGACACGGCACATGCACATACGGCACACGTACGTACCCAAATGCTTAACCCCGCTTTTCGCCTCGCGAGCGCAGGGTAATAACACAGTACATGCAATAAACAAGTTGTGAAAAATATTTTTAGGTTACTTATTGACTGCCCCTCGTATATATATATATATATATATATATATATATATATATATATATATATATATATATATATATATATATATATATATTCTTCCCAGCTATGTACAGTACTCATTTTTGTTTATCTTATTCTTTTTGAAAGTATATGAAACACAACACAAGGTTCCCTGTCCTACTGAAGCGTCACCTGCTGACTAGTATCCCAGACTAGTATCCCAGGCGGACTAGTATCCCAGAGGTCGTGGGTTGAAGCTCTCTCGATGTGAGGTGGCATTATTCAGCATTTGGTTCTAAGCTTTTCTAAACCAAGCTCGACTCTGGAGAATTACCAGGTCACCATTGGATTGTCACTGAAATCCCAGGTGGCCCAAATACCTTCAGGAAGGAGCGGATCTGCATGCCCTCTCCCTGCTCTGGTTCGTTTGTGATGCCAGTCCACAAGGGCAACTTGTGAATGGCATAACATTTTTTCAATTACAAACCTGTTTGGGCAATGCGTCCCTCCTGGAGATATCACAGAAGCCTAAAAAAAAAAACATTTCACTGATGACAAATACTCTCGACTTCAGTTTCTCACCGAGGGGAATTAACGGGTATTTGCGAACAAAAGTCCACGACCAATGTGATGGATGTTTGAACTCATGAGATGCCAAACATGCCTGGTGTGTGTTAAACGAGCAAGATGAGAATTATTGTTTCAGGTAACACATTTGTAGTCAATCGCAATTTGTGACGAGCAGAACTTCATCATTTTCGTTTTGTCGAATGTTGTTGGACAAACTGTCCAGGTTGTTCAACAAACATTTTGCACTTTAACACGAAACAAACTGTTCACTATACAAACATGGACACACGCCTGATTGGCTCGTCAACTTTGTAATGTATTTATACCTCCGGAGACTTCGTTGCATAATGGGTCTCTTCATTGGTTCACTAATCAAAAGCTAGAAGCAGATTGTTTTTATGCCTCCATTGACGAAGTAGCCGGAGACATTATGTTTTCAGCTTGTCCGTCCGTCCGTCCGTGATAGGTTTTCGTTACCACCATAACTTGAGAACGGCGAAAGGGATATTAGTAAAACTTGGTGCAGGTATAAATAATGAGGTAAAGATGAACTGATTCGATTTTGAGGTCAAAGGTCAGAGGTCATGTTAGGTAAAAACACTGTAACCATGATATCTTGTGAACCAGCGATGAGATTCTGACCAAATTTTGTACACTTATGTAGAATGATGGAAAGATGAACTGATTCGATTTTGGGGTCAAAGGTCAAAGTCTGTAATATGTCTATAACTTGAGAAACGCTGAAGTGATCTAATTCAACCTTAGTACAGGTATGTATCATGATGTGAAGATTAAGTGATTCGATTTTGGGGTCAAGGTCAAAGGTCAAATTTGTAACAGGTATATAACTTGCGAACGGCTGTGGTGATCTAATTCAAACTTGGTGCAGATATGTATAATGATGTAAAGATCAAATGATTCGATTTTGGGAGTCCCGAGCTCAAAGGTCAGAGGTCATTTCAGGTAAAAATGTGAGAACTTTTGAAGAGCTGAAAGGATTTAAATTAAAACTTGGTACCCTGTCCTTCGTATATATATATATATATATATATATTATATATATATATATATATATATATATATATATATATATATATACATACATACATACATACATATATATATATATATATATATATATATATATATATATATATACATATATTCTTCACACTGGTGTATCATATCAAGTGTATCATGATGAAAACATGAACTGATTAAATTTTGGGGTCAATAGGTCGAAGGTCAGAGGTCATGTCATGTTGGTTTGGCGGGTTTGTTGGTTTGGCGGATGTGTTGGTTTGGCGGATGTGTTGGTTTGGTGGATGTGTTAGTTTGGCGGATGTGTTGGTTTGGCAGATGTGTTGGTTTGGCGGATGTGTTGGTTTGGCGGATCTGTTGGTTTGGCGGATGTGTTGGTTTGGCGGATGTGTTGGTTTGGGGGATGTGTTGGTTTGGGGGGGATGTGTTGGTTTGGTGGATGTGTTGGTTTGGCGGATGTGTTGGTTTGGCGGATGTGTTGGCTTGGCGGATGTGTTGGTTTGGGGGATGTGTTGGTTTGGGGGATGTGTTGGTTTGGGGGGATGTGTTGGTTTGGTGGATGTGTTAGTTTGGCGCATGTGTTAGTTTGGCGGATTTGTTGGTTTGGCGGATCTGTTGGTTTGGCGGATGTGTTGGTTTGGCGGATTTGTTGGTTTGGCGGATGTGTTGGTTTGGCGGATGTGTTGGTTTGGGGGATGTGTTGGTTTGGCGGATGTGTTGGTTTGGCGGATGTGTTAGTTTGGCGGATGTGTTGGTTTGGCGGATGTGTTGGTTTAGGGGATGTGTTGGTTTGGCGCATGTGTTAGTTTGGCGGATTTGTTGGTTTGGCGGATCTGTTGGTTTGGCGGATGTGTTGGTTTGGCGGATTTGTTGGTTTGGCGGATGTGTTAGCTTGGCGGATGTGTTGGTTTGGCGGATGTGTTGGTTTGGCGGATGTGTTGGTTTGGCGGATGTGTTGGTTTGGCGGATGTGTTGGTTTGGGGGATGTGTTGGTTTGGCGGATGTGTTAGTTTGGCGGATGTGTTAGTTTGGCGGATGTGTTGGTTTGGCGGATGTGTTGGTTTAGGGGATGTGTTGGTTTGGCGTATGTGTTGGTTTGGCGGATTTGTTGGTTTGGCGGATGTGTTGGTTTGGTGGATGTGTTAGTTTGGCGGATGTGTTGGTTTGGCAGACGTGTTGGTTTGGCGGACGTGTTGGTTTGGCGGATGTGTTCGTTTGGCGGATGTGTTGGTTTGGGGGATGTGTTGGTTTGGGGGATGTGTTGGTTTGGGGGGATGTGTTGGTTTGGTGGATGTGTTCGTTTGGCGCATGTGTTAGTTTGGCGGATTTGTTGGTTTGGCAGATCTGTTGGTTTGGCGGATGTGTTGGTTTGGCGGATTTGTTGGTTTGGCGGATGTGTTGATTTGGTGGATGTGTTCGTTTGGCGGATGTGTTGGTTTGGCGGATTTGTTGGTTTGGCGGATGTGTTGGTTTGGTGGATTTGTTAGTTTGGCGGATGTGTTCGTTTGGCGGATGTGTTGGTTTGGCGGACGTGTTGTTTTGGCGGATGTGTTGGCTTGGGGGACGTGTTAGTTTGGCGGATGTGTTGGTTTGGCGGATGTGTTTAAACATGGTATTGTAGCGGCTACCGCTGGGTATACACAATCGCCTTGCACCTACCGAGGACGCGGAGCGATCACCATGCCGGGCTCACCCAGGATGCCCGGGCATGCCCGCTCTCGACTTGCCAGGCCTCGTCCGGGACGCCCGGGCATGCCCGCTCTCAACTTGCCAGGCCTCGTCCGGGACGCCCAGGCATGCCCACTCTCGACTTGCCAGGCCTCGTCCAGGACGCCCGGGCACGCCCCCTCTCGCCTTTCCCGGGCAAACGCTGCGGGATAATGTGTATATATATTGCTGCCCGATAAACGGGCTTTTCAGAGTATCCGAGTTGATTTGAGTTAATAAAGAAACTCGGACGAATTCCCGCTTTTTGTCGCGTCCATTCTTCCGATTTACGTTGGAGCATATCTCCTACATTGGTGACCCAACATGGACACGGCAGTTACCCTCAAACTGCCTACCTTCTGGGAGGCTCACGCGGTGGTTTGGTTCACCCAGGCGGACTCCCAGTTCGCCCTGCGAGGCATCACGGCCGACGACACCCGCTTCCACCATGTGGTAGCAGCGCTCGGCTCCGCCACCGCAGCCCGCGCCCTGAGCCTCCTCGAGAGCCCGCCAGCCGCTGACAAATACGACGCGATTAAAAAGCTCCTCCTCGACGCTTTCGCCCTCTCATCAGCGGAACGCGCAAGGCGCCTGCTCGACCTGCCCGAGCTCGGCGACACGCGCCCGTCCGAGCGAATGGACTACATGCTTTCGCTGCTCGGCGAGCACTCTCCGGCATTCCTGTTCCGGGAGCTGTTCCTCCGTCAGCTGCCTAGCCCGGTACACCTCGCCCTGGCAAGCACGACGATCACGGATCCCCGTGCCCTCGCCAGGGAAGCCGACAAGATCTCCGCGGCAGGCCAATGCATTGGAGCAGCGACCTGGAGCCCACCGCCGTCCGAAGCAACGCCCATGGCGCCCGAGCACCCGGCACGGTCGACGACCGAACTGCCGACGCAATTGGCAGCCGCTACGCCGCGCTGACCACCTCCAGCACGACGACCGGGGCCTCCACCTGACCAGGCGTGGTGTTATTATCATGCCAGGTTCGGACAGAAGGCCCGGACATGCCAACCCCCGTGCACCTTCGGCAAGCCGGGAAACGGCCGGGCCGGCGTTCATTACCAGCCATGAGCGCCGGCCACACGGGCAACTTACTTTTCATCAGGGACAAAGCGTCCGGACAGCGCTTCCTGTGTGACACCGGCGCCCAACTGAGCGTCATACCCACCTCCGATCAGGACAGGCAGTCCGCGGTTTGCGGCCCCTCCTTGATTGCGGCCAACGGATCGGCCATCCGCACCTTCGGCCCGCGCAACGTCACCCTCTACTTCGGCGGCCAACGCTTTAATTGGACTTTTGTAACCGCAAGCGTGCCCATGGCTCTGCTAGGCGCCGACTTCCTCTGCGCACACGGACTGCTGGTGGACGTCCAACGGCGTCGCCTCATCAATGCCAAGACCTTCAGCTCCCTGGCATGCACATTGAGCAGCTCCGCTCCGACCGAGCTGGCATGCGCCCTCCCGGCGGCGAACGAGTTTGCTCACCTGCTCACGGAGTTCCCGGCCCTCACGCGGCCGACGTTTTCGGCCATGGCAGTACGACATGGGATCGAGCACCACATACCAACCACGGGCCCACCGGTCTACGCCAGAGCCCGCCGCCTCGACCCAGCCAAGCTCGCCATGGCCAAAGCCGAGTTCGACGCTTTGGAACACCTCGGCATCGTGCGGCGCTCCGATAGCGTGTGGGCTTCGCCACTACACATCGTCCCAAAACCAGGGGGCAGCTGGCGCCCATGTGGCGACTACCGCCGCCTTAACGACGCTACCACCCCCGACAGGTATCCGATCCCGCACATCCAAGACTTCTCCGCCCGTTTGGCAGGACGGGTCATTTTTTCAAAGATCGATTTAATACGGGGATACCACCAGGTACCTGTCAGGGTGGCCGACGTCCCAAAAACGGCCGTCATCACGCCGTTCGGCTTATTCGAATTCCTGCGAATGCCGTTTGGCCTCAAGAACGCGGCTCAGGCGTTCCAGCGCTTGATGGACGGCGTGCTGCGTGACCTGCCGTTCCACTTCGTTTACCTGGACGACATCCTCGTCGCCAGCACGTCCCAGGCCGAGCACCTCCTCCACCTCCGAACACTGTTCGGGCGCCTCAGCGAGCATGGCCTCATCGTCAACCCGGGCAAATGCCACTTCGGCATGACGGCCATTGATTTTGTGGGCCACCACATCACCAAGAACGGGGCCGTGCCGCTGCCAACCAAGGTCAAGGCCATCACCACGTTTCTGCGTCCCCGCTCCATAAAGGCCCTGCAGGAATTCCTGGGAATGGTGAATTTCTATCACCGCTTCGTGCCCCGCGCTGCTCAACTCATGCGGCCCCTCTACAAAGCCCTCCGGGGCAAGCCGGCCAAGCACGACGTCGTCTGGTCCGCAGCAATGGACGGATTGGACGCGGCCTTTAAAAGCTCAAAGCGGGCCCTCGCCGACGCAACACTGCTCGCTCACCCGGTGCTCAACGCTCCCATCGCCCTCACCACGGATGCCTCCGACTACGCGGTGGGCGCCGTACATGAGCAATGGGTGAACGGGGTTTGGCAGCCACTCGCTTTTTTCAGCCGGCAACTCCGGCCGAACGAGCTCAAATATAGCACGTTTGACCGTGAGCTCCTCGGTCTACACCTGGCCGTTCCCCATTTCCGCCACCTCCTGGAGGGCCGACCCTTCACGGCGTTCGTCGACCACAAGCCGTTGGTTTACGCAATGGCCAAGGTCACGGAGCCGTGGTCGGCCCACCAACAGCGCCACCTCTCCGCCGTGTCGGAGTTTACCACGGACATCCGGCACGTCGCCGGCAAAGACAACGCCGTGGCCGACTGTCTTTCTCGGGCCAGCGCGAACGCGGTCCACCTCGGCGTGGACTTCGCGCTTATGGCGGCGGACCAAACCACCGACACCACGGTGCAAGCCCTCCGGGCGGCGGACACGGGCCTCCGCCTGGCTGACATCCCCTTCGCGGACACTGTCCTGCTCTGCGACGTCTCCCAAGGCCAGCCTCGCCCCATCGTGCCCGTTACCTGGCAACGCCGCATCTTCGCCTCCCTCCACGGCCTTTCCCACCCGGGCCGGAAAGCTTCCCAGAAGCTGGTGTCGGCGCGATTCGTCTGGCACGGCCTTCGACGGGACGTCCACGATTGGACCAGCACCTGCACAGCCTGCCAACAGGCCAAGGTCCACCGACACACCCAGGCCCCGCTGGCACCTTTCACCGTGCCCGAACGACGTTTCGACCACGTCAACGTGGACCTGGTGGGCCCCCTCCCCCCATCACGGGGTTTCACACACCTGCTCACCATGGTGGACAGGACCACCAGGTGGCCGGAGGCCGTTCCCCTCATCTCCACCACCACCGCCGACGTGGCGCAGGCTTTCATCGCCACCTGGGTCGCCCGCTTCGGCGCACCGGCGGACATCTCGTCGGACCGCGGACCGCAGTTCACCTCCGAGCTGTGGGGCGCGGTCGCCCGCAACCTGGGAGTCAAGCTCCACCGTACTACGGCCTACCACCCCCAAGCCAACGGGTTGTGCGAGCGATTCCACCACTCCATGAAGGCCGCACTCATGGCCGGCCTTCAGGACGGCGGTTGGGCCGACCGGCTGCCGTGGGTCCTTTTGGGCCTCTGCACGGCCCCCAAGGAGGACCTCCGGGCGTCCACCGCCGAGCTTGTCTACGGCCAGGCGCTACGCGTCCCGGGCGAATTCGTGCCCGACGCTACCAGTCCCTGGTCCGCAGCTCACCAACGCTCGGACCTCCAGGAGACCGCCCGACGGTTTGCCCCCGTGCCAACGTCCCACCACGGTGACCCCCAGTCCTACGTCCCCCCAGCGCTTCGCACAGCGGAGTACGTTTTTGTGCGTCATGACGCACATTGGGGGCCACTCCAGCCGCCGTACGACGGGCCCTTCCGGGTCCTGCGACGGGACGACAAGTCGTTCGTCATCGACATCGGCGGCAGGTCGGACCGGATTGCGGTGGACCGCCTCAAGCCGGCGCACGTGGACATCGACCAACCGCCACAGTTGGCCCTTCCGCCGCGGCAAGGCCGCCCTCCGTCCACGGTGCCCCCCACTCGACCGCCCACCACCACACCGGACCCCCCCCCCCCCCACGACCTGCCAGGGGTCGCTTCGGCCGGGTCATCAGGACCCCCCTTAAATTGACCCTGCCGGTGCAAGTCGATTCTGGAGGGACGTGTGTAGCTGCTACCGCTGGGTATACACAATCGCCTTGCACCTACCGAGGACGCGGAGCGATCACCAAGCCGGGCTCGCCCAGGACGCCCGGGCATGCCCGCTCTCGACTTGCCAGGCCTCGTCCGGGACGCCCGGGCATGCCCGCTCTCGACTTGCCAGGCCTCGTCCAGGACGCCCGGGCACACCCCCTCTCGCCTTTCCCGGGCAAACGCTCCGGGATAATGTGTATATATATTACTGCCCGATAAACGGGCTTTTCAGAGTACCCGAGTTGATTTTGACACAATAAAGAAACTCGGACGAATTCCAGCTTTTTGTCGCGTCCATTCTTCCGATTTACGTTGGAGCATAGCTCCTACAGTATAGTTTATTAATCTCAAGTGTAAACATAGTATAGATTATTAATGTAAAGTGTAAATATCGTTCAGTTTTTTAATCTCAAGTGTACACATAGTATAGTTTATTAATATTAAGTGTAAACATAGTATAGTTTATTAATATCAAGTGTAAACATCGTATAGTTTATTAATATCAAGTGTAAACATCGTATAGTTTATTAATATCAAGTGTAAACATTGTATAGTTTATTAATATTAAGTGTAAACATAGTATTGAAGCACGCGGTACTACGCGCGTGACTTGCTACCAAGGAGGAAGCGGACAACGCGGTGAGTTTATAGTTCTTTATTCCAAAGGGGTCACTGTAGCACTGGCGCACTCCGGGCTGCGCGCCCGGTGTATATCCTGAGGCCACGCCTACCCCTCGGGCGTGGCCGCCGCCCACTTGGTGCGCGGAATGATGTCACCACGCCAGTGGGCTTTCGTGTCCGCCACACGCGCCCCCCCAGAATTCCCGCGCACCTGGAGGGCCAGTTTGCGGGGCAAACGGATGACCCGGCCGAAGCGCCCTCTGGCGACCGGCGGCGTCCGGGGTGCAGGGATGCCAGGTGGGATGCTCCCGGCTGTACCCGGGATGGGTGCCGGACCAGGGGCGGCGTGCCTGCGGGGCTGGGCGGTGCCGGGGGTCTGCCCGCAGGGGGCGGCCCCGACGCGGGGGCCGAGCCACCGGCGGTGGGTGGTCCACGTCGAGGTGGGCCGGCTTGAGGCGGCCTATGGAGACCCGGTCAGGAGTGCCGCCGATGTCCAGGGTGAAATGTTTCACCCCGGTCTCCAGCACGCGGAAAGGCCCGTCATACGGGGGCCGCAGTGGTGTCCGGTGGGCGTCGTGCCGGACGAAGACGTACTCCGCGGTGCGAAGCTCCGGGGCGACGTGTGTAGGAGGGTGCCCGTGGTGCGCCGTCGGCACCGGGGCGAACCTCCGGGCGGTCTCCTGCAGCGCAGAACGCTCCTGCGCCGCGGACCAAGGTGCCGTGGGGTCGGGGAGCAACTCGCCCGGCATCCGCAGCAGTTATCCAAAGACCAACCCCGCCGCGGATGCGCGCAGGTCCTCCTTGGGCGCCGTCCGGAGGCCCAGCAGGACCCAGGGGAGCCTGTCGACCCAGCCGCCGTCGCGGAGGGTGGCCCGGAGCGCGGCCTTCAACGAGCGGTGGAATCGCTCGCACAGGCCGTTGGCCTGGGGGTGGTAGGCCGTGGTTCGGTGCAGCTGGACCCCGAGCCCCCGCGCGACCGTGGCCCAGAGCTCCGAGGTGAACTGGGGGCCGCGGTCGGACGAGATGTCCGAGGGGGCACCGACCCGGGCGACCCAGGTGGCGATGAACGCCTGCGCGACGTCTGCCGCCGTCGTCGCCGCCAAAGGCACGGCCTCCGGCCACCGGGTGGTGCGGTCCACCATGGTGAGGACATGGGTGAAACCCCGCGAGGGGGGCAGAGGTCCCACCAGGTCCACGTGAACGTGGTCGAACCGACGTTCCGGCACCGTAAACGGGGCCAAGGGGGCCTGGGTGTGTCGGTGCACCTTTGCGCGCTGGCACGCGAGGCACGTCCTGGCCCAGCCATGGACGGCCTTCCGGAGGCCATGCCAGACAAACTTGTCGGCGACCAACCGCTGGGAGGCCCTCGTGCCCGGGTGGGACAGGCCGTGAATGGCGTCAAAAACCTGGCACTGCCAGCCTGCGGGCACGATAGGGCGAGGCCGCCCGAGGGAGACGTCGCAAATGAGGGCCGTGCCCGCGCCGTCGAAGGGCACCTCGGTGACGCGGAGGCCCGTGACGGCGGTCCACAGGGCCTGGACCCCGGGGTCGGCGGCCTGGTCTGCTGCCATCCGGGCATAGTCGATGCCAAGGTGGACTGCGTGGGCGATGGCCCGGGAAAGGCAATCGGCCACCGTGTTGTCCTTTCCCGCGACGTGCCGGATGTCCGTCGTGTACTCGGACACGGCCGCGAGGTGACGCTGTTGCCGGGCCGACCACGGCTCGGTGACTTTGCCCATCGCGAAAACCAGCGGCTTGTGGTCGACGAAGGCCGTGAACGCACGGCCCTCGAGCAGATGGCGGAAGTGCCTGACCGCCAGGTGAAGCCCAAGAAACTCGCGGTCGAAGGTGCCGTAACGGCGTTCGGGCGGGCGAAGCTGCCGGCTGAAGAATGCCAGCGGTTGCCAAGCTCCATGCACCCATTGCTCGTACACCGCGCCCACCGCGTAGTCCGAGGCGTCGGAGGTGAGGGCGATCGGTGCATCGAGCGCCAGGTGCGCGAGCATGGTGGCGTTGGCCAAGGCGAGCTTCGCGCCCGAGAACGCCGTGTCCATCTGCTCGGTCCAGGTAACGTCACCTTTGCCCGGCTTCCCTTGAAGGGCCTCGTGTAAGGGGCGCAGGAGCTGGGCGATGCGGGGCAGGAACCGATGGTAAAAGTTTACCATGCCCAGGAACTCCTGGAGCCCCTTGATCGTGCGGGGGCGCGGAAACCCCTTCACCGCCTCCACCTTGGCCGGTAGGGGGACGGGCCCCGTGCCTGGTGACGCGGTGCCACAAATAGTCGATTTCAGCAACACCGAACCGGCACTTGGCGGGGTTCACGATCAGGCCGTGCTGGCCCAGACGTTCGAAGAGCATGCGGAGATGGTGTAGGTACTCTTCCCGGGACGCGCTGGTGACGAGGATGTCGTCCAGGTAGACGTACAAAAAATCCAAGCCGCGCAAGACGCTGTCCATGAGGCGCTGGAACGCCTGAGCCGCATTTTTCAAACCAAAGGGCATCCGAAGAAATTCGAAAAGCCCGAATGGCGTGATGACAGCCGTCTTCGGGATGTCCTCCTGCCTGACAGGGACCTGATGGTAGCCGCGCACGAGGTCCATCTTTGAAAAGAAGGACATATTCGCCAAGCGGGTGGAAAAGTCCTGAATGTGGGGGACGGGGTAGCGGTCGGGGGTGGTGGCATCGTTTAGGCGCCGGTAGTCCCCGCACGGTCGCCATCCCCCGCCGGGCTTGGGCACGATGTGGAGCGGGGACGCCCACGCGCTCTCGGAGCGCCGCACGATGCCGAGCCGCTCCAGCGTAGCGAACTCCGCTTTCGCTACCGCGAGCTTCGTCGGCTCGAGGCGGCGTGCCCGGTCGTAGACCGGTGGCCCGGCGGTGGGGATGTGGTGTTCCACCCCGTGCTTGACGGTCCCCGCCGGGAAGGTCGGCCGCGTGAGGGCTGGGAAACCCGCGAGGAGGCAGGCGAATTCGTCCGCTGCCAGAAGCGTACAGATGAACCTGGCCGGAACGGAACCGCTCAGCAAGCCGCTCGGCGAGCCGCTCGATGAGCCGCTCTGTGAGCTGCTCAACGAGCCGGGCAGCGCACACGCGAGCGAGCTGAACGTCTCAGCCTTGACAAGCCTTCTGCGCTTTACATCGACCAGTAATCCATTAGCACATAAGAAGTCCGCGCCGAGCAGTGCCATGGGCACGTCGGCCAAAACGAACGACCAACGGAAAACCTGACCTCCGAACCGCAGGGAGAGACAGCGTTTTCCGTATGTGCGTATAGACGTACCATTGGCCGCAAGCAGCGCGGGGCCCCGGCCCGCGGTGTGCTTGTCGGACGTACCGGCAGGAACGACACTCAGCTGCGCTCCTGTATCGCACAGGTAACGGTGCCCGGACAAGGTGTCCGTTATGTACAGCAGGCTGTTGGAATTGCCGACGCTCACCGTTGCCACCGAGCGCCGGCTCACCCGTTTACCGACCTGCCAAATGAGCACGGCGGCGACACTGCCGAGCCTCGTGGCCGAACTTGGCGTGGAAGAAACACCAGGCGGGCAGCTGCGGCATCGGAGGCCACGGTTGTCTTCGCGGCGGCGGCGGTGGTGGTGGTGGTGGGCGAGGCGTGATGGCGGACACGAGGTGCGGTGCATCGGGGAAAGCTTCGGGAGCCTCGGGAGCCTCGGGAGCGGCAAGCGCGCCAAGACTCGCCTGCGTGTCCAAAGCCGTGTAGTATTTGTCGGCCTCAGCAGCGAGCGCACGGGGTTCCGTTAACGCGGAACCAGCCAAAGCGATGCGGACTCGTGCTGGCAGTTGGCGTCGAAACAACGCCCGGAATAGAGCGTTCGGGGTATCGTCGCCCATGAGCGCCAGCATATGGTCCATACGGACCGACGGTCGCATGTCCCCGATCTCGGGGAGGTCCAAGAGGCGATCGGCCCGTGCGTCCACCGTAAGGCCGAACGTGGCGAGGAGGAGACGCTTGACCGCCTCGTACTTTCCGTCGGCAGGTAGATTCCTTAGGACCAATACGACGCGGCTGGCCGTGCCGGGCCCGAGGGCGGAGACCACGTGGCAGTACATGGTCTCGTCCACCGTGATGCCTCGAAGTCGGAACTGGGCTTCCGCCTGCAGGAACCAAACTTCGGGTTGTGATTCCCAGAATTCGGGGAGCTTGATGGAGACCGCGTTGGTAGCCATTGTTGCGGCGGTTTCGGGAAGTCAGCGACGGCTGACTCGAATGTCGGAGGTCACCAATGAAGCACGCGGTACTACGCGCGTGACTTGCTACCAAGGAAGAAGCGGACAACGCGGTGAGTTTATAGTTCTTTATTCCAAAGAGGTCACTGTAGCACTGGCGCGCTCCGGGCTGCGCGCCCGCTGTATATCCTGAGGCCACGCCTACCCCTCGGGCGTGGCCGCCGCCCACTTGGTGCGCGGAATGATGTCACCAAGCCAGTGGGCTTTCGTGTCCGCCACAGTATAGTTTATTAATATCAAGTGTAAACATGGTATAGTTTATTAATATCATGTGTAAACATAGTATAGTTTATTGATATCAAGTGTAAACATAATATACTATCATTTATTAATTTAAAGTAAACAAAATGTGGTTTGTTATCGTGAGGTTGGAACCTTTCCAAGCTAGATTAGTTCTTGCAAGTTGTGGAAAATGCATGTTATTGTTACGTCATGAGGCATGGTGTTATTTCTATTCTTGACGTAATATCATTTTAATGCCTTGTCAAAACTTTGTACAAACCGCCTCTGGAACCAGCATTCTCATTTCACCATAAGGCGATTAATAAAAATTAATTATTCACTTTGTTTATGTATATAGTGTGACTTGTTTTATGTTCGAAACTATTTCCAAGTAGACACATACAGCCTCACTGTGGCCCTAGTCCTGTATGCTTTCAATAAGGCCAACGGGATACCGAGGCATCACCTGAAACATCTCCAGATGCCCCCGACACTGAGGAAAAGGGGCAGTGGGGTGGTTACCTTGCTCAGACACAGCTGTGAACAATGAAGTAATCGGTACAAGGAGGGGTGTGAAAACTGACCGGATTATCTACTGCAAAAGCGAAAAGGCGATTGAACACTGGACGGCATGGGAAAGCTGCGAGGAACTTTGAAGGGGCACCTGTGATTAGCGGCCGTAAGACTGTGTGCTCAAGATGATGGTGCTTGAGGTTTTGTGGCCTGCAGCAGGTGGGTAATTATGGCGATAGCATCGCAAAGTATCCCAAGCAGTCATTCTCACAAGGAATCCCAGTGCTTGAAACCAGATCTACCCAAAACACTCTCGGGCCATGCAGATGATCTTCAAATAAAAGGAAAGTCATTTGGGTTGACCTTAACTCTCTACCGTGTAAATAAGATTCGCCATTGGGACACCTAAGCAAACTTCATCATATTTTGGAATCTTCTTCTTTTTTTCCTGCATTTTAAGTCATTGCGAAGAAGGATATTTGGCAGTGAATAGGTAAAAGAGGTAGAGTAAGTAATGCTTCATTAAATAACTGGAGTTCATAGACCACCTAACCCCATGCACTTTTTATGTGTATAATTCAATTTTAAAGGTAATATAAAAAAATTAATTACGGACGTTAACCGCCACCTTTTACACCAACTTATTACCTCCGCCAACAAAGGTGGATGGAGGTTATGTTATGTTATGTTTTCCCCACCAGGGAGTAATGCATTCGATCGTGTCCGTCCGTGTGTGTGTGCGTGTGTCTGTGTGTGCGTGTGTGTGTTCGTGTGTTTGTGAACAAGATATCTGGAAAAGTTCTGAACGGATTTGGATGAAAGTTGGTGGGATGATTGCCCTTCGGATAAGGAAGAATTGATTAGTTTTTGGTGAAGCTCAGGAAATTATTCCGGATCCAGGAATTTTTTGAAGGATTTTTTTTACCATTGGAAGACAGGGCTCAGCAGCGGCCACCCACGACGGGAGTATGCGCACGACTGAGTGGTGTTCTAGTTGTTTGATTGTGAACACAATATCTCAAAAAGTTGCGGACGGATTCGGGCGTAATTTGGCAGAGATATAGTGTATGTGACAAGGACGAAATGATTAGATTTTGGTGAAGATCTGAATATGCATTCGGATATGAGAATTATTTAATTTATCTTAAGTGATTCTTCACCATTGGGATATACAGTATGGCCAACCAAGCGGAGGTATGCTCTCTACTGAGTGCCGTTCTAGTTTAACATGTTACATTAGTTTTTCATACCTGTTGTTTCTGTCTTTTATGACGTCGTTACAAACCGTAAGTTTCCTGTTTGAAATGAATTTCAATTTTGTTTGACTGCCAGACAGATAGACAAAGGGGAAAAAAATCTCATTCCTCTCTGCGCGTGTGCAATTGGGATTCATTCAGCGCCAGAGTATTGCTAAACTACAGGTTTGTTTTCCGATTCATGTTTGAGATACAATATTCGATTGAAATTCAGTTGTTGCCTGATCGTAAAGTGACATTTGTAGATGCATGGATAGACAGACAAAAGTGACCCAATTGCTTAACCCCACTTTTAGCTTTGCGGGCACAGGATAATAAAATGCAAATGTTCCTACGTACTCTGGCCAGAATTTCAGATGTCATCGAGGCCAGAGCTTTTGAAGGGACATTTATTTCCTTTAGTATGTAATTAATAGACATATGTGTAGTTATGATGCAGCTGATGTTCAAACAGTACGTAATTAATAGACATAAATTCACATGGCTTCATAGATGGACCATGTTTTTCATTTTTATTTATATATAGATGGCTACATTCGACAAGCAGTGTCACAAGCACTGCTTGTAGAATGGGCAGTGCTTGTGGCAGACACAAACTGAGCTTTATATGTATGTGTATTATATGAAGATGTATGCAGTGGGTGGTTGAATACAATAACTACAACCCAATGGGCACAACTGCACAAGAACGGAGTGCTATGAAAAAGGTAGGGATATGAGTAAACCCCATGGGGAACACCCAGGCTCTGTATGCCAGATGACGTACATTATGTAAACATAGTATACCATCGGCTGCAAGCTCATCAGGACGGATAATATGGCCCTGGTGCGCCAAACCCATCGGTCAGTGTTGGCAGGTGGATTAAGACCACATTGGAATGCTTTGTCACTCAGAAGCTTTCGCAGACTCCTTCGGGTTACGTGTTCCAGGCACCAGGTTACTGGCTGACTGAAGGGCAGCTCTTAAGGATGAAACATCTGAAGCCCTGGAACTTTTGAGTTTATTTTTATACTATTTGCCAATACAGCAATTATTGCTCCAAACAAAGGGTTTTGTGTAACCAGAGGTCAGTAATGACAGTTAAATGAACATTAAATAAAGGATATTGATATTGTACCAGAATGGTTATTGAGGAGCATGAATTGGATTCAAACTTCAGCATTTTCTACTTGACTCACCTTGATGGCAAGTTCTCAGGTCGTTACTATATGCAGGTACTCCGTTTGATATAGACAGGGTGTGCCAAAACTAGATATCCAGTTCATTGATTTTTCATTTTATTATGCCTCCGCTCCCGAAGGTGGCCGGAGGCATTATGTTTTTGGTTTTCTGTCCGTCTATACAGGCGAAACCTCGTTTTTCTCAGCAACCACACATCCGATTGAGACGAAACTTTCAGGGTAGGAGTGACACCGTTGCAGAATGTTTTTGTGATAATTGTGACGTCATAGGTCCCGTGGTATGGCAGCCATCGTGGATTAAACGCAAATAATTAAAAATTTATTTCTCGGAAACCGCAGTATGGAAAAATTTGAAACTTGGCACGTTGCCAAGTACTCCCAATGGGGAACAAAAGCACGATAATGATGACATCATAGGTGAAGTGGTATACCAACCAAAAATGTTTTCATCGAATTCCTTATCCTAAAAATCTGAAATTGCAGGCACATGATCTCTGAGCAATTTTTGTATTAAAATATTAAATTTATGACACCGCTAACCCTATCGATGCGAAATTAAACAAATATCATCTAATACCATTGTTGTATATAGTTTGAAAATGATGATGTCATAGGTCACGTGGTTTGGCAGCCATTTGAATAGAATAACGAACCTTATCCAATCAACACAAAACTTCACAAACGTGATCCCCCACCCATACCTATACAGAGTGTACATTTTTAAAGGTCATATGTCATGTGGTATGGCAGCCATATTAGCTTGAAAGACGATATTTTAAAAATTCCCTTCTCTGAAACTGCTTCACCGATCGATGTGAAACTTGTCATGGCTGGTAAAAATGTGATACTTGAAAACAGCTGAAGGAATTTAAATCAAACTTGTTTATTTTTAGGACAGTAAACGATGGCATCTACCCCTTGTGGGATGATGCGGGGGCATATGGGCGACACATTCGCAATGTTCTAGTTTTCATTTATTTTATTTTTATTTAACCTGAAGGCATTAACTTTCCATGTGTTAATATATAAAATGAAGATAAGCAACTGTATATCTACTTTTGACACACCCTGTATATGTTTGTGTATATATATATATACACACTACCGGTCAAAAGTTTTAGAACACCTCCATTTTTCCGGTTTTTATTGAAATTTAAGCAATTCAAGTCCAGTGAATAACCTGAAATGGTACAAAGGTAAGCAGTAAACTGCTCGAGGTTAAAAAAAAAGTTTAGGTTAGCAAAAACGGGAAAATAATGTAAATTGCACAGTTATATTGCAAAAAAAAGGCCTTCTTCAGGGAACAAGTAATGGGTTAACAACTTACAGCTGTTCTGCAGCAATGTAAGTAAATTAATCCTTGAAAGTTGATGCAAACAATTCCTACAGGTGTCCCAACCTCTGCTGATTACTTGATTACAAACCCCCTGTCTGTATAAAAGCAGTATTGAAACAGACTGTTATTACACCCTCTGAAGCATTATTTGGACAATATTGCACTGCAGGAAGTAGTACATTGGAAACTGGAGGAAACTCTGACAGGAAGAGGTCTGGCAGACCCAAAGCCACAACAGAATCAGCAGACAAGTTTCTGAGAGTCAACAGCTTGCGTGATAGGCGGCTCACAGGACCTCAGCTTCAAGCACAGCTTAACACTGGTCGAAGTAAGCAAGTCTCAGTTTCAACTGTGAAGAGAAGACTTCGAGCTGTGGGTTTGACAGGTCGAGTGGCAGTAAGAATGCCATTGCTAAGATGGCAAAATAAGAAAAAGAAGATTGCCTGGGCCATGAAGAACCGCCAGTGGACTACTGAAGACTGGAAGAAGGTCTTATGGACCGATGAATCAAAATTTGAAATCTTTGGTTCATCGCGCAGGGTTTTTGTACGCCATCGAGTAGGTAAAAGGATGGTTCCTCAGTGTGTGACACCAACTGTCAAACATGGAGGAGGAAGCGTGATGGTCTGGGGCTCTTTTGCTGGATCCAGAGTCGGCGACTTGCACAGAGTGACTGGCACCCTGAACCAAAAGGGCAACCACAGCATTTTGCAGCGCCATGCAATACCCTCTGGTATACGCCTAGTTGGTCAGGGGTTCATCCTACAGCAAGATAATGACCCTAAACACACCTCCAGGCTATGTCAAAACTACCTCCAAGGAAAAGAACATGACGGTAGGCTTCAAATCATGGAATGGACAGCACAGTCTCCAGACTTAAACCCCATCGAGCTGGTTTGGGATGAACTGGACAGAAGGGTGAAAGCAAAGCAACCTACAAGTGCAACACATTTGTGGGAACTTCTGCAACAGTGTTGGGAAGCACTTCCCGAACAATATTTGATTTCCATTGTAGAAAGAATGCCACGAGTGTGTTCGGCGGTCACATCTGCAAAAGGTGGCTACTTTGCTGAGTCAAAAATTTAAATGAAATTTTGTTAAACAAAATGATTCTATGATTTCTTTTTTATCTCCAATTGTTTATTTGTTCTATGCTTAATTTCAGAGTACATTGAGGCATTAAACTGCGTAAATTTCGATAAAAACTGGAAAAATTTAGGTGCACTAAAACTTTTGACCGGTAGTGTATATATATATACAGATACAGTACATATACAGTCATGTGAAAAAGTAAGTACACCCCATGTAAAGTTTTGACTTTTTCAACATATTTCAACATACAGCTATTTGATCTTCATTTCCACAATATTGAGAGATAAAGGTGATATAATATAACAAATATCATGAAACATTTACATTTTGTAGTCCATTGTATAATTTAAACAAACATAAATGCAAATTTCGCATGTGGAAAAAGTAAGTACACCCCTACATTTATCACTACTTCAAATACCTAAAATTAGAATCAGGTGCACCAGCTCAGGTGCAAATGATTAGAACATCGTTAGAGAGGACCTTGGAGGAACCTGTCTTATTTAAACCTCAGACATTTCGTTTGGTTTGCTCTTTGTTGTTGAAGTGTGCGGTGTCACCATGCCTAGATCAAAAGAGCTCTCTGAGGCCTTCAGAAAGAAGGTTATAGATGCCTACGAGTCTGGGAAGGGATTTAAATAGATCTCCAAACAATTTGAAATCAATCATTCGACTGTCCGGAAGATCATCTGCAAGTGGAGAAGATTCCAAACAACTGCCAACCTGTCCAGGCCAGGCCGCCCCAGCAAGTTCAGCCCGAGAGCAGACTGCAAGATGCTGAAAGAAGTCTCTAAGAACCCCAGAATGTCATCACGGGACCTACAAGTAGCTCTTGCCACTGTTGATGTCAAAGTGCACGAGTCTACCATTAGAAAGAGGCTGCACAAATTTGATCTACATGGGAGGTGTGCCAGGAGGAAACCTTTGCTGTCCAGAAAGAACATCAGGGCAAGACTAAAGTTTACCAATGAACACCTCGGCAAAGACCAGCACTTCTGGAACAATGTGCTCTGGACAGATGAGTCAATGGTAGAGCTGTTTGGCCACAGTACCAGAAGACATGTTTGGCTAAAACCAAAGACAGTATTTGACCACAAGAACGTGATACCTAATGTAAAGCATGGTGGTGGAAATATTATGGTGGGGGGCAGCTTTGCTGCATCAGGGCCTGGGCAGCTCACCATCATAGAATTCACGATGAAGTCTTCATTGTACCAGAGGGTGCTTGAGGATAATGTGAGGCCATCTGTCGGAAAGTTGAAGCTCAACCGAAGGTGGACCTTGCAACATGACAATGACCCTAAACATCTATCTATAATTCCAGTAATCTCTGTGTGTTTGTTTGTACGTTTGTTTGTCTGTGACCGCTGTTTCTCGACAACCACGGGTCCGATATACTTTAAACTTGCCAGGTATATTGCTGGGGACCCGAGGATGTGCCTTTTCAAGGTTTCATATTAATCGGACAATTACTTACCGAGCTATGTCCAAAAAACGATTCAACCAATCAGAGAGCAGCGAGCTATCGCGTGTGCCGAACGTGGCGGACACACTCTGCCTCGGATGGCACATTTGAGAGCGTATTCATTTATTTCACGTTTGCAAACTATGTTGCCGCTATGTTGGCGTTAAACTATGTTTTAAAACTAATAAAAACCATTTCATCTAAATAGAGGGGGGGGGGGATTGTCACTGTACTCGCAAGCCGTTCGCCGTTCGCTTTGGCGTTGCGAATGGACCAACACATTTCATGGACCAAACCATTTCATGTAAAGCGTTCGCCGTTCGCTTTGGCGTTGCGAATGGACCAAAACATTTCATGAACCAAACCATTTCATGTAAATAGAGGGGGGGATATAATTTTAGATATAGATATAGTACGGGCATGCCCTAGGGCCTAGGCGATATGCGACCTTCCGGACAGTCAAATGAGGACGTCACTTCCGGACTTACGGATAGTCATAGTGATGACGTACTGATGCTGAACGTGGCGAGCAGACGCTGCCTCGGACGGCACATTTGAGAGCGTATTCATTTATTTGACGTTGCAATCTGTGTTGATTGTTGTAAGGTACGATCGATTGTAGTACACGTTTATAATAACTCTGCCGATACAGGCCCGATTAACTGCAGCGCCATCCGAGCTGCGGCGTCGGGACGATACATTCATTGTACGGTCACATCACTCACTTACGGGCACGCCCATGGGCCCATGGGCACGCCCAGACATGCATGGGCGAAGCCTTTTTTATTTTTTTTTTTGGCAAGGAACGGGCACCCACGTACGGGCACGTCCTAGTACCAGTAAATCCACCAAGGATTTTTGTTTGTTTGTATACTGAATCGAGGGTCGTGAAAGAGCTAACATTTATTTCACAAACAAATCAACCAGACAAACAAAATATATAAAAAGAGGGAGTGGAAGACAAGATGGGGAGAGAAGGGGAAGTACACAAACATAACATTTGAGAGCAGGGAGATGTGTGGGAGGGAGAGCGCTTGGGGGGAGGAGGCATGGGAAGGGGTGGGGGTCAGGGGGGGGGTGGGAGAAGTATAAGACACAAGGACACCAAGGACTTCCAGGACAGAAGTTGGTATTTCAAAAACGTGGATTTGGGGTGAAATTAGCGGGGGTAGAAAAGATCAAGGTTTAAACCATGACAAAACGGCAACTCGGGTACAGTCATTTATCTATATATCTACATATCTGGGCAGTGTCTGTGTTGTCACTTAACGACTCCCTTAAACTTTTGCTTCCGTGGTTTTGAAGTGTTTTTAATAACGTTGTGGTGGTTTTGAATCACGTGGTGGTGAGGTATTTTGAATTATGTGGTGGTGTGGTGTTTTTAAATGACGTGGTGGTGAGGTGTTTTTATTACGTGTTTTATGGTGGTGAGGTGCTTTCAATTTCGTGGTGGTGAGGTGTTTTGAATTACGTGGTGGTGAGGTGTTTTGAATTACGTGGTGGTGAGGTGTTTTGAATTACGTGGTGGTGATGTGTTTTGAATTACGTGGTGGTGATGTGTTTTGAAATACGTGGTGGTGAGGTGTTTTGAAATACGTGGTGGTGAGGTGTAATCGTCCCAAACTTAGTATGTACCTCCCCCTCCCCTAGGTATGTGCTGAGGGGTTCTTTCTTGAAAAACAAAAAATTCAACCTAAATCTTCAACCTGAATTGCCTATAAAAATGTAATATCACAAACACAACAAATACATTTGTGCAAAGTAATTGTTTGTATTCTGATTGGTGAAAATCATGACAACTCAGCAACTCAGGTACAGTCATTATCCTCAGCTAAAATAAGCCCGTTCCTCGGTAACGACGCTTGGTGAGGCGAGCGTAGCGAGCCGAGCCAAGCTAGTATATATATATATATATGTATATATATATATACACAGGTAATGTATGTATCTCAAAGCTTTGGTGATTAAATAAATAACTACAGCTGAAAAACGTTTGATACCATGTACCTACCGTATGATGGCACATGACCCGTATATTTCTATCGTGTACTCAAGTCACCCATGAAAGAGGGGGGAAAGCTCTTGGGATTGAAATGAATGTTTATCGTCAAATTGTTGCTTGACCACACACTTCCCATGTTCACTGTTATTTTCAGCTAGATTGAGAAAAGGGAGAGAGTGTCTTTGAAAGCAGGCTCTGGGTCTGACCGAGCTTTATCTGCAGGATTCCAACGGCCTGTTTGCCAGACGTCTGTGATGGATTGGCCAAGATGCGTGAGTATGTCGTGCACCCCCATTGCAGATCCAGACACTTTCGCTGACCACTTTCCTGTCCCGTGCAGCCCAGGCCTTACTAGTTACTTGGAATTCCACCGTGGATGGGAACAGAAAGGTCTTTTTTGGCAACATGTAGTCCGCTGTGCACAACAATGATGTCAAATTAATTTATACTTTATAAGGAGATATAAGATAAGGTGGAGATATAAGGAGATAACTATATAGACCCTGGTGTTGGGCTAGCGGCTAGGGTGCCGGCTTAGGATCCAAGGATCCTGGGTTCGAATCCCGGTCGATCGCTGAATTAACGCCAGGGGGGTTGACTCAGCCTGTTCATCCTTCCGAGGTCGGCCAATTGAGTATCAGCTCACTGGTAATTCCCTGCTTGTCGTTAAAGGCGGCAAAAAGGGTTGGCGTCAGGAAGGGCATCCGGCCGTAAAACATTGTTTTCAAAAAAGGGGACCGAAAAACAACAACAACCACGGTTCCCGAAAAAGGGGTTCCCGAAAAAGGCCAACCCCCGCTTTGCGGGGAAAAATGGCCTCTAAAGGTGGTTATTATAAGGGGCTGAAATAATGTATTGATTGAGTCTGTGCATCCTGTGCTTCCTGGCTAGGATTGAAATTTAATATGGCCAGGAATTTAATAAACCAAGAAGGTCAAATGATTGTGTTAAAAATCTTTAATAAGTGCATATACCTGTGGGTAACAGTTATATATCACTTTGCTGAAATGACGTTATACACACCAAAGACTTTGTTGCTGTTCTTTCACAACCTTCTGGTGGGGTCAGTCAGGGAAAGCTTGGCCCAAGTCTCTCACGAATCTGGCTCAGCCTGACATTGGACGAAGCAGCTTCGAGAAGAAATTTGTAATTCGTTCAGATTGCTGGCGATAGCTCGCGTACTCTTTGCAAAGGACAGCTTAGGATATTTAAGGTCCACTAAGTAATGCCAGCAGATAGGATGCCCAGTTTAACGTCCATCTGAGGGATGGCACACACATTGATGAATCACCCTGCCTGTGAAATACCAGGATGACCGTTTTTTTCTTTTTTTCTCTTTTGTATACAAGATCGAGGCTCGTGTAAGAGCTAGCACATTAAACACACATTAGCACATAAAACACAAAAAACATAAACGGACACATAAAACAACTAGAATCCGGGCACTCGGTAGAGCGCATACCTTCGCCGCAGCTACTGTTCTGTACTTGGCATGGGAGTGTATGCGATGTGAAACTTTATGTGAAATGCGATCGATTTTTAAAAATCAGAATTTGAGCAAATCTGTTTCATTCGTTTGTTAATATGCCTCATCTATTGTCAAATCTGCAATTGTAATTTTTTTTGAGGTTGAAATGATCGCGGGAGATCGCGTTATAGTGATGACGTCCTGGATGGACATCTTCTTCTTCAGTCGCTCATAACTTTGAGTGAAATACGATCGAGTTAAAAATAGTCAGAATTTGAGCAAATCTGTTTCCCAAAATCTAATCAAATGTGTCCCGTATAATAACCAATCATCCCACCAAATTTCATGCAATTCGGTTGAATACTTTTTGAGTTATGCGATTAACATACACACACACAGACATACAAATAAATACACAGCGATCAAAACATAACCTTCCGCTTTTGCGAAGGTAATAAAGGGAGGAGGAGACAAGATGGCGAGAGAGAGGGAAGCACACAATCACAACAGCAGAGAACAAGGACATCGGGAGATCTGTGGAAGGGAGATGGCTCGGGGGGGTGGGGGGAGGTGGGAAGGGGTACATGAAGTCAGAGATTGAAAGAGGTGGACTTGGGGTGTATTAACGGGGGTAGAAAAGATCAAGGTTTTGGATGGGGGAAGATAAGAGATGGTGGTGAACAGCAATTTTAAAGACCTGGAGGGAGGGGTGGGATTGAAGGGAGTGGGGGAGTTTGTTCCAGAGGCGGGAGAAAAGAGGAATGAAAGAGTGAAGGTGAGCAGAGAGTCTTGATTTTGGCAGTTTCACCAGAAGAGGGTTGCTGGCAGATCTTGTACATCCTGAAGAGAGGAGTCCGGAGAAGACAGAAAGACCACCAAAAGACCACCCAGGTTATAGTTGGTTCAGGTTTCGAACCCAATCTGGACAGCTTATATTTATGGAATGAAAAAATTATTGATTGTCTAAAATGGTTCCTTCGAAAATAATGGGGAAATAATATTTATTACAATTGATATAGTAACAACACTGAGCAAAACAACAGTGAGATACTTGGGAGATGTGATCTGTACGATCAGAGAGCCGTTTGTCTGTCTGCGTGTGTTTTCGGCCATTTTTCTGGGAAATGGCCTGACGGATCTTCATGAAACTTTCAGAGGTTCATCAGTGAGTGCTGGGGAGTGTTTTATGCTAAAAAAAGTTGAGAATTCTGAAGAAAAAAAAAATGTTTGATTTTCTTTTAATTGGCCTTCAGTGCTGAAGTTTTTGTAACTTTGTGAAAGGTGAAATTAAATGTTGCCATTCCTCAATGGGAGTAGCGAAGTGTTTTAGGCCCACACACACAAAAAAATTTTTTTGATGTCTTCAAAATGCCAACAAGATTAGAACATCACCATGCAAAGCCACATACCCTATTATGATTTTATATGAGACAGCCAGCTTTATATTCCCTTTTAAGGATGGCATGCTTCATGAAGATTCACTTCCTGTACCCACCCATAGGTACCCCTCTCCACGTTAAGTGTTAATTGCATGATCATAGAAATCAAAACCCTTTCTGGGTTTCTTTGTAATTCTTAGACAAACCAAACGGTCAGGTCAGTTTTTATTTGCTGTCTAGAACAGCGTTTCTCTGTCCACATGTCCCCACAAACGTACACCAATCAGAGCTGAGGATCTTGTCACATGACAGGGGGATGCTTTAGTAACCATTACAGTTGGATATTTCACTAAAAGGAGGCATAATAACCTTCTGTGGAACGTTTTCGGGTCCCAGCAGGTGTCATAGGGTAGATAGGAGGTTTCAGAAAAATCCTCAATACAATTATGATTTTGAAATGCGATCGACGCGGACCTTGCTCCGGAATCCGGAAGTGAACAGATGATAACGGTTCGCTGGTTTGATATCTCAATACAATCGTGATTTAACATTCTATTTTGATATATTAATACTATGGTATTAATTTGTGATTATAACGATGAATGATGCTGTTTGGAATGAAAATATAGAGAACGTGCTGTCAATACCTGATGTTCGACTGAAGGTGGCACTGGAATGTGGAATTTATTAGTTCATCGTTTGCCATTCACCGTTTTTTTTTAACCAAGTCATTCACGAATTGGATGTCCATCTCTGAAGTCCATACTTACATTAGTTGCTAACTTGTATCCCCACCCAGGTCATACTATCCTCTTCAACTAAAGTATCAAACAAGCCCAGCTACGCCATTGTTAGACTATCGGTGTTGTTTTTTTATTTTACTATAGTTACCTCCGCCACCAAAGGTGGATGGAGATTATGTCTCTGTCTATCTGTCTGTTTTTGAACAGGATATCTCAAGTTGTGGATGGATTTCGACGAAATTTGGTGGAAAGTTTGTGTGTGTGTGTGTGTGTGACAAGGAGGAAATGATTCGATTTCGGAGAAGATCCTGATCCTGATACTAGAAATTTTAAAGTCATTCTTCACCATTAACAGATCGGGCAAAAACAATATATAGCATAATGTTTCAAAAAGTTGTGAACGGATTCGGATAAAACTTGGCGGATAGGTTGGGTGTGTAACAAGGATAAATTGATTCAGTTTTGGTGAAGATTGAAATGCGGATCAGATAATGTTTTAAGTGATTCTTCACCATTGAGAGATAGGGCTAAAGCCGATAGATAGCAAGATATCTCAAAATGTTATGATTGATTTGGACGAAACTTTGTGGACAGGTTGTGTGTGTGACCAGAAAGAATCGATTCGATTTTGGTGAAGATCTGAATATGGATTCGGATATGAGGATTATTTAATTTTTTAAGTGATTCTTCACCATTGGGAGATGGGGTCAAAAACGATACTTGGTGGATATCTCAAATCCTTGGCAGGATATCTCAAAAAGTTATGAACGGATGTGGACAAAACTTGGTGGATGAGTTGGGTGAGTGACAAAGAACAAGCCGATTAGTGTTTGGTTCAGGCCTGGATCCAGATCCGGCCTATCAGTGGGATACAAAACGTAAACTGTTCAGTCTGGCATTGGTACCCAGTGTCGTTCTAGTTTTTCAATCATTGTGCACCGCACCTTTCCTATGCCATCTCCAGGCGCTGCATAACGTCATTGCCGGGCACCGAAGGGGCTCGGCAGTGACGCACGCTGAAAGGGAGTACTCAGTTTTCACTCTGGTTGTTTTCTTTCTTTCTTTCTTTCTTTCTTGTTTGTTTGTTTGTTTGTTTGGTTGTCCGGGCGATATCTCAGCCATCCTTTGAGCTAGGAAGCTGAAATTTCGGCACAGTAGTGAGCAAGTCCTTTTTCAAAAACTGTATTTTTTGTTTTTTGATTAATCAATTAATTGAGGAGTTATTTAATTATTAGCGATTAATTAAGTACTTATTTAATTAATCAAATTTCCTTTCTCTTCTGACCATCAATCAACTCAGGCACCTTTTGAGTTTGGAAGCTGATATTTGGACATGCCAATGACCAGGTGATTTGGCAGCAAAGGCTATTTTTGATTTATTAATTAATCAATTAATCAATTAATCGATTAATTATTTAATTATTCGATTAATTGCAAAAATAAAAAAAAAGAATTCAGTTACAGATTCTGATGAAATGGTGGTGGTTTATGTGTTCTGTGACCGAATTGATTAATAATTAAATTTTTTCATGATTATTATTGATTTATTATCATTATTAATCATTTATTTATTTTCTTTCTCATTTGGCCAATATCTCAGGCACATTTTGAGCTGGGAAGCTGATATTTGGACATGACAGTGACCAAGTGATGTGGCTATCAAGGATATTTTTGATTTATTGATTATCATTTAATCGCTTAATTATTTATTGATTAATTGATTAATTATTTATTGATTAATCAATTAATTATTTAATTTTTTATTAATGACTTATTTAATTACATTTCTAAAAGATACATCTTCGGATGAAGCACTAGTGGTTTAGTTATGCTATTAGCCAATTGATTATGAAAATATTTTGTGATAACCTTTTATTGATTTTAATTATACAATTAATCAATCAATTAGTGTACACCTCTCCCTCCCAATGCAGCCTCAATGAGCTGCACTGCGGTATTGGCGGGCGCCGGAGGCGCCCCGGCAATGCCGCGCTGTCGGATATTTAATTATTTGCCATGGGGGCGGTGTACTTTGAATGTATGTGTACTTGTTTATTTTTACCTTTTCCTTTGCACACATAATAAAATACTGTATCATTTTTACTATTTGGTTCATCAGTCCCACAGATGGGATGGGATCTAGTGGAAAGGAACCATGAAAGCGTTTTTGGTCAGAATCAACTCCGCGACGACCACAACTAGTAATCGATCCCAGAGTCAGGTGAGTGCGGAGGTGAACTCATTGTACCTGTTGAGGAGTAAATGTGAAGAGGAAATGAGTGATCGTCGAGCATCATTATTATTTCTCAGCGACATTGATTTTAACAAACAATGAAGGACAAGAATTCCACAGCTTGGCCTAATGATCTTTAGTCACGTGGGTGTGTCAGTGCTCAAATTCATGTAATATTTCTTCCTGATCTTGGCTCACTGCTCCTGGCTTTCCCCTCAGTCCAGTCGGCACAATTGGTCTTTATATTCCATTCAATGAAAAAGGGAAATGGGATTGGGGGAATTGCTTGAAACCAATTTTGTTTCTCATTTGAAAGTGTAAGTTCGGATTTTGGAAGTGGCCGCTGAAAAATGCTTTTTTTTGCTCAAACGTCAAGGGGAGGGGGAAGGGGAGGGGAGGGAGGGGAGGGGGAGTGGAGGGGAGGGGGGAGGGGGAGTGGAGGGGAGGGGGGAGGGGGAGGGGGAAGGAGGGGGGAAGAGTGGGGAGAGGGGGAAGGGGAGCAGTCAGAAGTGGAAGCTCTTTTACAGAGAATTTATATCTTAAAGGGGAGGGGGGAAGGGGAGGGGGAGGGGAGGAGGGAGGGGGGAAGTGTGGGGGGAGGGGGGAAGAAGGGGAGTGGCTCACGTTTCTGAGTGAATGTGGCTCACGTTTCTGAGTGAATGTGGCTCACGTTTCTGAGTTAAGTGTGATGCCGATCAGGAAGAAGAAGAAGCCATACCAACAAATTCGTACACTTCCGGAATTGTTCGATTTATTTGTCTACAAATGTCCGGTAATTGTTTTGTATTTATTTATGTGAATGTGTACTTGTATATAACTGTCATTCATTTAAAAAGGCTTCAGCACTATCGAGTGATTTTTTTATTTCTTTTTTTTTAACTCCAAAAAGACGAACTTTTTTTTCCTTTTTTTTTTTTTGCCTAAAACACTCCCAGGCACTCACTGATGAACCTCTGAAAGTTTGATGAAGATCCCTTCAGCCATCTCTGAATAAAACGCGGACACACACACAGACAACTCGCGTATATATTGTCGTGCGACTCCGGTTAACACCAGAGACCGCGGATGGGCCTAAACGGATTTAATGGAGGCGACGACCGAACACGGATTTGACTATCAAATGCGGGAGGAAGAAGGAAAATGGAAGGCTGCAGTAAAAGCACTTACCTTGGTGAAACGACGGCCGCTGCAGGGAAATTAATTCAACCGGGCACAGGTTTAACAGGGAATGGAAAATAATACAAGGGTTTAGTAAGGTAAAAAGGCAAGGACAGGAAAAGCACACACCGGTAATAAAATGTTCTAAATCGGGATCCCGCACACCAGACTCAACAACAGACACAGGAATGGATTAAAGGAAAATAATTGTCTCGTCGTGTAAAATGTAAAATGGTGCGTGCGGCCTTATCTGTCCCTCGTCTTGTCTTGTCCGCCGTCCAACACGGCTCCGTTCGGCCCCGATGCACCCATGAGGTCCCTCGCTCCAGCACCACAGCACCGAGCATCGCTCCAAGCACAAGCACCGCTCCAAGGACCACGAGATCGATCTTCACACACGATCATCGATAAGCCAACTCAACCAGGGGCAGGACTCTCTCCACTCAAGATCGCACCGGGACTGCCAGGGCCAGGAATCTGCCAGAGCACGAACCGCAAGAGACGCAAGAGAGAAAATGTCCTTCGGCGCGCCATTAAATAACCTTCCCGCGGTGGTGTCAGCCCTGGCGCGCCACCCAATCAGTGCCCTCCACCGACTCGCCGGCTGGAGGCCCCTGCCTACCACGCTGCCCCTTCACTCATTCCCTGTTCCATGGTCATAGCCCGTGACACTCGATGTGGCTAGGCCTGTCGGAGTTGTAGGTGGCACTGGCGCGGCCATCATCAGCGGTGTCCTGGCCTGGTTTCCTTGCCTGTTCGTTTTTCAAAGTCATGTCAGGGAAGGGAATTATTTAGTGTTGCTAAATGTTGCTAAAAACTACATGTCTACAGGAGTGCATTGCCATAAGGGACAAAGGTTTGGCTACCAGATGTGGACACACAGGGGCGCTATTCTTTTAATCCATACGCTACTTAACACATGAACATCCTGGTATGTTCACAAGTATACTCATAACCGACAAAACGCCTAAACACACAGAACTTATTACAGGTCAGATTCCTTACCGCGACAGACGAATACCTACCTACACAGATCTATCTGGCTCTACATATTGCTACCCCACCGACATAACAATATATGTATATATATATATTGTTACAGATCGCGGACAGATGTTATATTGACCGAGCGGTGGTGTATTACCGCGACCTAACAGGATCCCCGACTCACCCGATTCCACCCAAACGTTGGCCGGATCGCACCGCAGCTGCTCAATGAGGGAAAAGACGAAAACGACGCAATGCAAAGAGGAAAAGGAATAAAACGAGAAGACGTACAGACGAGTAATGGGATTTATTTACACAAGCAAAACGGAGCAATCAAGGTTTATTTACAACACATAAGACGCAGGTGACACAGTGCAAATACTAGCTTATAGTTATACAGACTTAACTTATTCCCAGGACAGAACAAACAAAGACACTGACTCACGCGGGGAATTGCAGAGTGGATTGCTGGAAGGAGGTGTGTGGCTGGAAGGGGGGGGGGGGGGGGGGGACGGCACGGAGCTGGCTGGAGCTTGATCCCGCACGGGACGTCGGGCTGGACCTCGACGGCCGCTGATGCCACCGGGCCTGTCGTGTGCGCGGGCTCACGGGTCGGAGCTGCTTGGTGGAGCCGATGCGCTGGTGGGGGGGTCTGGCGTGACGGGTTCTCTCCTCCTCACGCGCTCTTGCTCTGATGACCCAGCTCTTTTTCGTCCCTCCTTGTCTCAGCTCAAAGTGCATCTCCTGTGGGAACACCCCCGCCGTGGGTTATATAGGCCCCGCCCCTCAACCTCTGCGAACCTCCCCCAAACGTTCTCTCCCCGCCCTCTCAAGCCAAACCCCTTGTTCATGGTTGGTCGAGTGGGGCTGGATCACTCCTCCCCTCTCTGACGAGGTAGGGACCCGCCTTTCTTCCCCAACCCTGCCTCGTGGTCAATGGCGGATGAAGGGAAAACCGCCCAACATGCAGTTGGCAATGCGAATTGCAATTGACGGAAAGGGGGGAATGGAAGTGTTGGGAGTGGGAATGAAGGGAATCTATCTCTTTCACTGGTGCAATGGAGTATTTCAATTAATGGGAGACACAGCCTTACTCTAAAAACACATAATAAGAGATAACTATCAAACAGAGGTATTCTATTATTTGGCTGACGTGTATGCTTGTGGACTAATTATGGGATGCCCTTTCACCTTTACACAGCTCCGGAGGTAGGGGGCGCAGAATAAACAATAATAATAATAGTACAGCACACAATCAAAAAATATACAGTCCTCATCTCCGCAACACTGCACCCTCCTCCTCTTAGGCACGTCCCGGGCCTACAACTTTTATTTTTAGTGTGACACGTAGGTGTAGTTCCCTCTACATTTTAACCTGACCCTGAGTGCGACAGTTTTTAAAACATAAATAAATGTGTCCCGCTGCTCCATTGCACCCTGCCTAACAGACTTATGCCCACAGTTAACCGAATTGCGGAATGGTCTTCAAACTATACACTGACGGTGGGGAGCATTATTTACACTTGACGCTACTTTTATTTACAAGACTAACCCAGGCCCTGTGATTGTTCTTTCTGGGGGGGAGACAGTCTGCTCTGCATCAATGCACCATGAAAGCACCCTTAACCGCACCAATACACACCCAAGCACCAATCGGTGCAGTCACCATTGTTCATCAATGTTCAACAATAAAATAAATTCAACAACCCCTAACCCTGCAGGTGATCTCTTGCTCTTTGGCTCACACTGCTGGTTATCATTATTTGTTCTTCCAGATGTTGTCATTTTCATTTTCTTACTGGCGGCCTATTTGCAATAAAGTGTGCCCAATGTGTCCTTTTTATTTTCTTTATTTATGGCCCACAGGGCCGACTACGTGTGGTTCACCTGTGGGGCATCGGTGCCCTGTGGCCAAGGTCCGCCAGCAAGATTTCGGGCCCTCATGGCCGGTTCCAGCAGAGCGGCCATGCCCCAACCCATGGGGTCCATAAGTGGTGCTCGGCCACAGACATGTGGTCCATAATGTGGTGCATCGATGCAGACAGCTGGTTCTGGGAATTTCGGGCGCACAATGGCCGACCCACGCACGCTCCCCTCGGCACCCAGTGGCGCACAGGTCATGTGGGAGACAAAAGGGGAAAGACAATTGAGCGATGGGTAAGGTCACAAGGGTACACATCAATAAGGCAATGCAAGGCGAAATGCGTACGGAGGGCGAAGTGAGAAAGCTCGTCCCTACCGTACGTACCCCCCTGTCACATACACTACCCTTGCCCTTACCCCATATGTACAAAAATCTACACATTTACAAATTCGTCACTTCTGTCACGTCTTCCCCATATTTCCCCTATACCAAATTCGTCTCCACAATCCCTCTACTTCAAAATTTGCCATCACCAAATTCATCATCAATCCTCATAAGGAGGCAGAGATGGAACATCAAAGCACAATGCCACACCCACGTCATGATGCGTCTCACAATCCAAACATTTGCACAGTAAAAAATAATCAAAACATGGCATGGTGTGGAGTACCTGTCACCTCAGGTGAGTGGATGCAGATGGTGCGAGGAGACTCCAATCCTAACTATCCTCTAAATGTCTTTAACACACTTTACACTACCCGGGGTCTCTCCCTGCCAATCCATTGGCCAACTTACACTATGGGTTCTAAAAACCAATTCCCATTGACCAAACTGTGGTGCTTCTCAATTTGGGGTCTCACTCCCCCGATTCATCTCCCGGTGCCCTCGCACAATTTCTGGGCTGCGACGTGTAGCTCTCCCAGCAGGTCTACCCACCTGCACACCTCCACCACTGTAGTTGCCACCCGAGCTTACCTGCTCCTCACCCTAACCTATCTAACTGGGGAAGGCCCTCTCCTGGCTCTGTCACCCCTTGGTGCCCTCTGGCACTGGGCTACCCGGGTCCGTCCTCCGGATCCTCGGGCCCCATCCACAACAACTACTACCGGCTCCCAGAGCCCACCTGCGGCCTCACCTGGCCGACATCCTCACAGTGGTGGAGTGCCCAAACCAACTACACACACTAACAGGCTACACGCCCAGCCATTTCCACAACACTAATGCACCCATCCAAAGACCATTCTTTCACCCGCACTACAGATGCCAATATCCAACCACAATTTACCTGTACCCTCTACCTAACACTTACACTACCCGCCCCGGGTATCCGTGATGGGGGTCCACTCTTCCCCCATTCACACCTTCGCACCATCCACTCCACTCCACAATTTCCACCATACTCACTCCACGACCATCCATTCCTATACTCCATACCATTTATTCCATACACCTGTCCTTCATTCACCTGTCGTTGCACACCTGTGCAATCCTACCTGGTGCCACCTGCACCCTCCTCCTCTTCCTGGACCATTTGGTCAACACAACACGCAATCACCACTACTCCCTCATACACTGCTCCATACACCTGTTCAGTTGCACACCTGTGCAATCACACCTGTTCAATCCTCACACACACGGCATCATCTCAGCTAACTACTCCCCTCTGAAACTTGCGCTTCCCAGTCGTCCCTTTAAACTATTGCGCTCCCACGTCATTATCATCCATACTAATCTACCTGCGTCCCCACTACAGGTATCAGTCACTAACTAATCTTAACGTTACCTAATGTCATCTTCGCTAGATCCCTATCAATTTAACCTAACTCACCCGGGCTAGTTTTCACTGCCATACACCCCATAAACTATAGCTCCTTTGCCCCACTCTTCTGTGAGGGATGGTGGATTTGCCATCCCATCACATCGGGGAGGTCCTAATATCAATTTGGCACACCTAAATCCAACCAATCAAAAATTTTGCCAATCATCTGCCAATCACCGTACCAATCATCAAATTTCGCCTTTTTCTAATTTTTGAGTTCAAAACACTATCCTCATCACCCGTCTACTTATTACATCCTCTCGGTGCGCCAATTCCCTTCTAAAGCTCGGCTTCGTACAGCCGAGCAATGAATGCGGGTTCTTTGGTGCCGGCGGCTGGATACGTCCCGCATTCGTGGCAGGGACGGGGGCTTACCCGGGCCGAGATCCCACGCACCACCTCGGCGTGGAGCCATCCAATGTCCCGATCTCGACCTGCCGGCACGTCTCAATAGAAAGTGGTCGCCATGACGACCCTTCCTATCGGGCTGCCCGCTCCGCCTAGTGGAGCCTGGACGCGGCCGTTCCACGCGAGGCCCAGCGTGGATCGCGCACGGCGGTCCTTTCGAACCCGCCGTGGCTCGGATCCCCGCTGGTTCTCGCGGCACGCGAAGCCCGGCACGCACCGAGGGCCCGATTCGGCTATAAGTCGTTCTCACCTCTAACCCGGTTACCGTCGATGCTTCACCTGCACGCTTACATGCATACGCTACCCCTTTCTTGCTCATACCTCCAGCTGTTCCCATGCTCCTCGTCCCTTTCCTTACACACCTCGGTGCACTCATTCCGCCCACAGACTTGGTCACACACCTGACCACCGAACACCTTGGCACACATTCGTCGCTCGCACACCTCACCAACACACCTCTTCGCGCCCCCTCCTCGGTCACCTCCTCTGTGACAACCACAGGTGTGCTCTCACCCGCACACCCAACCACGTGCCTCACGACCAATTCCAGCGTGCATTCCCACTCACGCTCTACCATTCCAGGTGTGCATCCTTCCATTCCAGGTGTACATCCTCGCTCACCGGTCACAACCAACTCACGCTCCGTGTCACTCTCACTACTCTCACCTCCATTCTTGACAGCGCACTCACCCTTACTCTCGACAGCACACTCTTTCCTCATGCCCCCGTCCGTTACACACCTTTCTCGCGCACACTCTCCCGTTACATCCTCTGTAACACTCACCACCCCGCGCTTCCATGTACCCCCTCGCACACGCGCTTCGACCAACTCACTCTTGACGGCACACTCACTCCTCGGCGTGCACTTTTTCCTCACACACCCCATGGTCGGACATTCTCGCACACCTCTTTTTTTTGCACACCAGACCTTTGCAACGGCCTTTCACGAACACCCGGGTCTAAATCAACCCCCAAGCCGACTGAAGCTTTCCTCACATCATATACATTGCCACTCACCTCCGTACCTCGTCTCCGCACCTCCTTTGCCACCTGCAAACTCTTTATTTGGTTAGTGAGCAGCACATTATGAGTTGAGCACCGACCTTGTACCAATTCCATTACCTCCTCCTGGATTTCTCTCTTAGTTTCTGTCCGTCTCTTCTTAATTTCACTCACCTCTTCTTCCACTTCCTCTAATTTTTGTTTAACCTCTTTTATTTCTTGGTGCGTCTCCTCAAGTTCGTCCTCTAAGGCTACCGTGACCGTCTCTATGTGCATCCTCACCTGCCGGTCCTTTGTCTCCATTATCTCTGTCACCTCGTCCACCCCTCATTGTCAGTTCCTCACGTACCATCTGACATTGCCTCTGTGTCGCTATTAATTCGTTTTTAATTTCTTTTTGTGTCGCCTTTAACCCTCCTAGTACCGCAGTGTTCTTTTGAACCTGCTCCACTAGTTCTTTTTGTCCCTCCGTCAGCTGTTCCACCTCCTCCGTCAAATCTTCTATTCCCCCTTGTAACTTTGCCGTATTATTTCTCACCTCTTTCTCCATACGCTTCTCACCCTCGCTTTACCTCCTCGCGTAGCCCCAAAACCTCCTCACCCATACCTCGTCGTATCTCCTCTTTCATCTCATCCCTCTCTTTTGTAGATGCCGCCCTCATCTGTCCCAATTCATCCCTCTGAGC